>NW_018020647.1:113807-226750 GCF_002006095.1 Pseudomyrmex gracilis
AAATGTTTTTAAAAAAAAAAAAAAAAAAAAAAAACAATAAGTCGTAAAAAACATTTAATTTTAAAAACTTTTCACCGTGAAAAATTGTTCGTAGCTGAAATCCACATCTGAGTTCTGCCCTCGGTGTCTGAGACATATTTTGTAATGATTATTTTGCCCCTGCGCTCGACAAGTTATCTCGATATTCTTGAATCCGGACAAATCGAGATTTGTCATCTTTCTAACACCGGCGAAACCAGCTCCATTTGATTGTGGATTCAGCAACGTGAAGAAGACTGCTCGCTGAAAAAGCTGACTTGTTTGCAGCGTTAACGCAGCTTTCGATTTTCCTACGGTTCGGACGGTGTCGGACATTTCCCGCCAATCGTCCACGCTTTGCGCATTTGTAAAATCGAACAGCATCATCTTCCTAATTACAATTATTATATATAAATGTATTATATGTGAAAAAATTAATATTTACGGAACTGTACACTCCTTATTCTACACACATGTATTAAAAAAAAACATATGTAATCTTACCCTTTTGCAAGTTGATACGACACACACGTGAAAATAAAGACACTGATAAAATTCATACTTCAACAGACGATATCTCTTCCACGATATCTAACCTGCTGTTAAACAAATAGAAGATTATAGTTACGTAAGTTACTTATGTGATGCTAATATTTGTTTATAGAATATTCGATCGATTTTAACCGATTGTTCGGTTATATCGACAATAAACAACACAATTCTTAACTTGATAGTTTGATGCGCTCCAAACGTCGATATAAGTTTTGTAAACAATTTTGACATTTCCAGAGAAGTGACAATTATAACAATTACTTTTTGATTACTGATAAACCAGATATAAAAACGCAATTTTTTATTCTGAAAAAAGTAAATTATTGATTTATATAAAAAATTTACATATTACAAAAAATATATATTTTGTCTATATATATATATACGATATAACTATAATTTAACAATAACACATAAATGCTAAAGTACCGAACAAAGCTGGAAAAAAAAAGTTGACTTGGTAGAAAAAGTTAACTTTTATAACTTGTTATAACCTTATCGCGCGCACACACCGTGTGTCAGTAAAACATGTGAATACGTCAAACTGCTATGCTATGTACATCGGGAGTGTCAAAATGTTTTGTCGCTTCCCCAAAGAACTCTTCCCGCTCGCGATGCGTCATTGATCTACATTGATCTACGTATTCATAGTCATTCATAGTCTAGACACACAGTGCGCACGAACTGGCACGGACTGTGTTTTGCCCAGAAATGCTGCAACTTAAAATGTAGAAATATTAACGCTGCCGAGTGGTACCAAAGGCTATATATTTTCAGTATCGACTATCGGTGAGCGTTGAAGCAACCGAGAAGAAGAGGTGTTGTCGGAAAGATCGTAACACGCAAAGTTCCTAAACTTTCGACATGGGTCTGAAAGATTTTCGAATAGTATACGACAACGAATGGAGCACGTATTATCCCGGGCAGACCGTAAACGGAAATATCATCGTTGTTCTAAATAGCACGAAAAAGATTCGAGGTGAGTTTGAGATCTGATAGATCACACTTATAGGATTGTGAGAGAAGAGCGCACGTAAGTTTTTAAATTCCAGAAATTGTTTCTCGCTCCTACTCTCGTGTATTGTGGATTAATTATAGAACACAACTACATGTGTTTTCTCGCAAAATATGTATCGCCACTGTTGAGTGGCTAATATTGTCTCTCCTCAAAAAGAAAAGGGAAGAGAGACATTTGTTAAAGAAATAAAGAAAGAAAACTTGTATTATTTAAAACATAAAAATTGATTTCTATAACTTAAGCGTACGTTCTTTTCTAGAGTTTACTCGTAACATTTATAACTCTTGTCTATGTAACAGGTATAAGTGTAAAAATAAAAGGTGAGGCAAACACTTATTGGGCGACTGACAAAAAAGAAATAGATGAAAGAGGACACTTCCAGAATGATACCGAAACTGTCAAAGGGCACGAAGAATATTTCGAGACTAAGTACTACTTGGTTGGATCAGCTTCGGGTGAGGTGTCTGACTGTCTTTCAAATACAGTCAAATCTACTAATTCCTCTTTTCCATAAGTTCGCTTACTCTTTTTAAATAATGAAAAACCACCTTGTATTGTATAAGCTGTTCTTTTATTAGGTGGAGAAATCGAGATACAAGCAGGAGAACATAAATTTCCGTTTACTTGTACCTTACCACCAAATCTGCCAAGCAGCTTTGAATCAGACTTTGGATATGTTCGCTATACCGTGAAAGCCACGTTAGATCGACCTTGGAAGTTCGACCAAGATGTCAAGAGTCCGTTTACAGTTATTTTGCCCTTCGACTTGAATCAAGAACCAAGAGCGGCTGTTAGTATTACGTGTTATACATGAAAAGTTATTAAATACATATTCTGACGATATGTTCGAACAAAATATAGATAATTATACTTTCAGGAATCCGTACAAGAAGAAATGAATAAGACATTTTGGTGTTTGTGTTGCGCCACACCATCTTTGACTGTAAACTTCTCTCTGCCAGTTCGAGGGTACGTTCCCGGACAGTCGATGCCGATAAAAATAAACGTCCAGAATCTGTCCAATATCGTTGTGAATAACATAAAACTTATACTTTGCAAGGTAAGCAATTCTGCTTCGTGATAAAACTTCGAAATGGCACATTAAAGCCGTTTGAGAGGCAACGTGGCTCTATGGTGCTTGAAGTTGACAGTTTTGATGCCCATTTCTCTCTTGCCAAGAAGTAATTACATATCGTGAAGTCCAGATCGTGACCTTTCATGCTACGACACCGCGAACAGACACTAGAACGGAAGAAATTGTAGTGAGGGAAGTCAGCAAAGGACCGTTCGAAAACGGTGAAACCAATTACGAGCAGCAGTTAGACATTCCGCCTGTTCCACCGTCAAACCTCACTAACTGCCACATTATTGATCTCGAATATAACTTGAAAGTGGAAGCGTGCGTTGAAGGATGGTCAGTATTTTTTTAGATAATTTTAGTTTACATATTAGTTACGTTACTAAAATATATAAACTAATTGAAAAAGAAAATAATTTATTGTTAAGTTTTAATATATTTATATTTTTAATTTTGTTATTTATTTTAGCAATTAAATACTCTTATGCTAATATAGGATAATGTCTTTGCGCAGGTATCATCGGAATTTGTCCGCCAAAACACCGATATTTGTAGGGACAATTCCGCTTGCTGTTTATCATGCTCCGAGTGCCCCACCTCCTGATATGGCTGGTGATTATCCAACAAAATCACCCGTCGGTTTCGTCGTACCTTCGGCGAATACTGCACTACCTCCGTTGCCGGAGTCTCATTTTTATCCAAATTTATGTAAGATTAAAAATACAATTAATAATTTTTCATTGACTTAATTGTTGTTTTATCGTAATTGTTTTCTATGTTTTTCAGCTCCGCCATCTTTCGAGGAATCGATGTACGGCGCGAGAAATCTTCGCGATCGCGAAGAATCAGAATATATTTACGGGCTGACCAATCGCTTCGCGCCAAGATACCCGGTATACAATTTTGCACCAACACAGTAATAAAGAAAACGACAATAACAAAGAAAACGAAGATGATTATTTTGCGAGATTATTTTTTAATAAGTTGTTGAAGCGTATAGTTTGCTTTTACTGGCCTGTAAGAACTTTAAAAACGCACAAAAAAATTGGAAATATATGCTTTTAAGCTAAAAAATCTATTTTGCTCTGCGTTTTTGTAAGAGAAATATATTGTAAAACGCGCTCACGCGCGTATAACTATATTATATACTATATAAAAATATTATATAAAATGAACTAAAATGAAATAACAAACAGCTTTTATAGCATTTACATTATATTTTACATATATATTATGAAAAACTTTAGGATAGCTACACTTATCGAAAGTCAGTCAGCCACGATGTGGCTTTTTTGAACATATTTTGTGTGAACGATTAACTTGTAACTCAATTTTTTTGTAACTCACAAACTTGTAACTCATATTTTTAATCTAAGGAAATTTTTATAACACAATTATCTACACCGTTTAATCTCTGAAATTTTACTTGTATGGTATCGCGCAACGTAGACGATGCCTAGATGCATATTCTGAATGAAGATAATGTCACGCGTGACGATGGAATACATACAATACTGTGAAAACGTAGCACGAAACCGAGATATAATCTTGATACAGAAGATAAATATGGCGTACTCTGTACACTGTGAATCTTCGCTCAATAAAAGTGCAATAATTATCTCTCTGCTTGACTTTCACGAAGAAAAATAGCATATACGCCTTGTATGTGCCGTTATATATGCGCATTGTATAACTGAAAAATAAGCAATTGTTTATTTTAAAACATAATAAAGAATTCCTGGCCTAAACGTTTTACACGTCATTTGCAGCGAGTCGCTTCATCGAGTAATATTCGATTAAAACGCTATCACAAAAACAATTATTATATATATATATATATATATATATATATATTTTTTTTTTTTTTTTTTTGAAAACAAACAACATTGTTACGCGATTGACTGCACTTTGAAAGAAATATATCAAGACCACACGAAGCTGATCGATGATGTAAGCCGGCATCACCGGACAATCGCGGCCTTGAAAGCGCGAAATAAAATATTCGTGTTAACATGGTGATCTAACTTTTTCACGTATGCTAAATTAACGAAGCAAACACGGCGGCGAAATTTTAAAAGCGAACAATACGCTGGCGCAATCTGATGATCGAAAAAAAATTGTACGTACCTGCTACGTAAGTGACCGCGTAATGTATTGCGAGTGACAATCTTTGCGCGCGCGATATGTCACACAACAGACGTAAAACTCATTTATCATTCGCTACATACATATATTGTTCATTTTACCAAGGATGAGTGACTTTTTTTTTGTCGGGCGTAAAACTTGCTTCTCAAAATTTGGCTGTCGCGCGATTCGCGAAACTACAATAAACAAACGAAGAAATCAAACGTCAAGTTCATGTGTGCAACAGTCGTAAGATGAGCAATGCTCTCTCTTGTATATCATTCGAGAGGGGTGGAAGGGCCGTGCGGTATATAAAACAAACTTTAGTTTCGAACTGACGAGGCCACGGAGGTGGATTGTACGTATTACGACCTCGCGGGCGATCGATAATTCACGTTCGTATCGATATAAGCGAAAACGTAGCGCGCTCAAACGTACGAACAGAATGACGTCACGTCGTTTTTCCCGTGATGTACTCACAACACAAAGTACAAAACGGCGTCACGCGAGAGCGATCTATATAAGGTCGCACAAAAAAACAACTTTATGCAAGCGAATTGATCAATCACACAGGCGAGTTTAGAAGAAAAACATCCCAGACGTTCTCTACATCGCTCGCTTGCGATTGGCCAATTCGCTTGTTGTTTTAATTTCTTCTTGCGCGCTCCCATTGTATTTTATTTGTTGCAAAGAGTTAATTTTCTAGTTGACCATATACACACGGAACTATCGAGAAGTTGGCGAACCTGTCCCATTACGTGTATATGTCGCAACAATTTATCGTGTCAGAGTTTAAAGCGCGCTACCTACGTCCCTGATGTTCAAGATTTCTCTTCCTATTTTTTCATTCTTTTCTTCCCGGGAATTCATTGCGTTTTTTTAATCGCTTAAACACACCTTTGCAAAAAACATAACAAAGAAGAAAGAAGACAAACAATTTTGTTGCATTTGTTAAAAAAACAGACATCGTCATTAAGAGGACGGCATTAGGTGTGTGTGAAATATGCAACAATCTGCTGCTAATATGCGACTTTTCGCGTTACACAATTGCTGCCAATCTACCAACATTGTGATTGTTGCTGACAATTCGCGTCGTCGCTTTTATTTGCCAGTAGAATTGATTCTAATGTAAGTTAAAAATTTTTTTAAATATATGTATTATACTTCTTTTTCTATATATTATATTTTTATACAATAATATTTTGTACAAGGTATTTTATTTATACAAAATTTACAATGTTTTATATCTCACTTTTCTTTCGGAACTTCGTTAAAGTTTGAATTGATAATTTTTTTTTGTATCGTGCTGCGTGCTTAATTCGCAATTAGCCGCGTAAATGTAACGCGCAATTAAATTTAGTGATGCGAATAACAATACAACTGATTCTCTCGAGTGTCAGTAGTCGAGACCCGTTTATGAGGCGCCCTTGAATGCGTGCAGGCACGTGCGCGGTGCGCCAGGGTGCGCGTGCTACTCCTCTCCTGTCAGATTAGCTTGTTCGTCGCGCCACAGGACGACCATCCCTTTGTCTCTGTGGAAAAGCCGGAGTCGATGCCGCCGCATGCGCTTTATTCTTCGTCCGCTGAACCGCAGTTTTAAAATCATTTTTGGTGTCGCCGACGAAGGACGCGTTTATACACGTGCGACAGAGGGGTCTGCGACGAAAACCCATACCCCATACCCGACGAAAATCGCGAACATCGGACATCGCGCGTGAAAGGTTAGCGCGACGACACGTGTGTCACGTTTTTTTGCGTGCGCGAAATACGCGCGCGTATCATTTATCGCGTTGCTTTTTATTGACGACGAACGCGAATAAGTCGCGATAAGGAAATATGTTTGTTGCGATAGCTTCGCGCACCGGAGTTGCGTATGTGCGTGCGATCGGATCGCGAATCGACGTCGGACCGCGAAAGGATTAACGTGTCGAACGGTGATTATCACGTGACAGTGACGCCCGGAGTCCTGGCGACGAACAGCAACAGGAAATCAGTCCGGTTGGTTTTGCATTCGCGAACGCGTGTCAAACAGAAGGAGCACCACGCACGAATATCGGAACCATTTCGGTTCCTCTTGCAACAGGTACGACTCAACTCGAATTAATTATTTTTCGCTAAAACTCTAACCGATTAATTATAAGGCTTAAAGAAAGATGTTAGATTGAATATGACCGAAAAATATATCTGATTTTTTTTTATCAATTTTGTCCGAACAAACAAATTATATATATGCGAACGAAGGTTTTCTCTGTCATCAATAGTGTACCAGCTTTATACGTTCACGTAGTTTTATTTGCACTATTCATGTGCGGTATGACACCGCAGCGGTTGTCGAAGCGCGAATCATGTTTTTCACAACGCGTTTTTTTTTTTTACATGACAAACATCTCTGAAAGCAAAATTGTTCAAAAAAAAAAAAAAAAAAAAAACTCACAAAGAGAAGACTTCAAACTTTTGTTACACAATATATATAACTATTATAACAATACACAGAAGTCGTGTATAAGAGGGCGCGCGTTTCACAGCGCAAATTTCGCCACACATTCATATAACTATATTATAAGAATTGGAGATGTCGAATTTGAAATAAAAATTTTGACAAATAATCCGAACGTATACACTTTTGAAAAAATGCGAAAAATAAATCGATTTTTTCTCAAGGCTTTCAACAACGCGACACAATGCCTATCTTTAACCACCCAGATATTAGCGTAATCAATTGTTCGACCTGTCGATACACACATAAAATATGTGCATTTATTAAATTTTACTTTACGTGTGTGTTTAACCGTATTGTATAATAATCATCTATTCCGATATTCGCAAAACAGCTGTTCTATAAACTTTGGCTCTTTAAATGGGTCACGTTTGAAGATCGATTCCGCATGAACTCGCTATAAATGTCGCGATAATGATATCAACACGTTCGTTTTGACGATCGAGCGTAAAATAGCGAAATTGTCATTTTTTTTTTTTTTTCAAACTTTACTGCATTGAAAAAAATCAAGAAAAAAAAAAAAAGAAAAGGGAAAGACGACAATTTTTTCGTCAAATCACAACGCGGCACGAAGCGAATATCCTCTTCTAGTCTTTCTCTAGTCTTCCTCGTTGCCAAGTCTCTTGTTGTTAAAAATAAACATACTTCTCTCGGCCGTAAGTAACAAAACAATGATCTCTTGTTCTTTTCACCCTCTGTGTGATCTTTGGGGTTGTATCTTCTTGTCTCTCCTTGACAACTACTTCTTTCTTTTTCTTGTTTCCTTTCTTCGCGCGGTCTGAAACACATCGGAGCCGCCGACTAGCCCAATTTTCAGATTATTCCGGAGTTTTGCCACACGGCCGCATAAAGGAGTCGCAAAGAGCATAGTTATATACGTGTTATTCTTCTTCACGTATAATGCGCTCTCGAAAAGTATGACAACGAGCACTAGGAAACGAGCTTTCGCGCGACGACAATCTACGACGTTGTATGTAATAATTAGAAATGTATATAATTAGAAAAGAAATTCTTTCTTCCGTCCGAATGATTCGTTGTTACACATTCGATGCTTTTATTTCATCATTTGAATTCGTCATTTGAAAATTGGAAGTCGTTAATCGCGCGAACATCGATGTTGATCAAACACCGTGACATTAGGAGCCCGGAGTCTCTCAACTGAAAAATATCACGCGCGCGCTATAAAGGGCGCAATGTCACGCGACATTACGAGTGTGTGTGTGTGTGCGTGCACACACGGCGGTTTTTAAATATCAGTTTTTTTAGTAGTCGTTTTCGCGAGGCGTCCTGTCTATAGTCGGCGACCACACCTATCTATCGTGAAAACGAGCCTAGTGCAAAGAAGGTTAATATCCCGAATGAGAAAGAGGAGGCGAAGAACGCGAATCGTGCGCTATCTTTTTAATAATTACACGAAAGACTTTGAAAGATCATTTTGCGTGAGTTAAAATGCGATAATAATGGCTGACTTTATTAATTGTTGAATATTTTAGTTTGAAACAAAATATCAGTAAAAAAAAAAGTAAATATCCTTTCCTATTCTTTGAAAAGAAAAGAAAATGAGAAGAGTAACCTGTTGTATAACGAAGCGTATACGCTGAAAAAAAAATACTATTAACTCAACTAAATGCGTTTAATTGAGTTTAAATTTGTTATCTGAAATACTTGTGTTTTCAATTCAAACATATGGTAATAAAGATAATAAATTCGCACAAGTTGAATTAACAATAGTGGTAATGAACATAATTTAATTCTTCAAACCATGAATTGTTTTGTCGAAACATAAGTTGTGATAATTTCAAATAAAAGATATTGTTAAAAAAGATGAAATACGCAATTCTCATTTACTTTAATTGAATATAATCTGAATTTTTTTGTACTAAGTATTTCATCTAATCAAACTGCTTATTTTTTATAAGCAGACAAAATATTGTGTTGTCCTATTGTGTTGTACATTCAAAGTTATCTGTATTTAAGCAAATTATAATTTTGTTAAAAAACAACTAAATTGTCTTTCGGTATAAACCTAATTATTATATCTATTGAAACATGATATCTTCTTACATTAATCAATATTTCATTGACAACCCACGTGACCGCTGCATATAGTTGAAGCAAATACTATTTTGTTACTTCAACAATTTTTTTTTCTCAGTGTATAAATTTTTTCAAAATAACACCTAAAAGTCAACATAAATAAGGGACTTAAAAAATGATATATGTAGGTAATACGTAACAACACTTAAAAGCCAACATAAATAAGAGACTTGAAAAATATGATACTATATCATCATGGAGTGTAAAAGTATATTTTTTTATTTTTATTTTTTTATTTGTTTTTTGATGAAATTTGATGAAGGTAGTTAACTGTTAAAATGATAAACTGTTAAGAGATACAATTTTAACCCGCCTGACACGACGAGATGTTGAAGCTAGAAACCGGCCAGCGCTTAGAACTGTTTGAGAGAAGATTGTCATTTCCCGGAAATTAATAAAAATTATATCGACAAAATTTTAATTGGAAATAATTTAATATGAAAAACGTGCAAAAAATTCATGAACATCCGTCACATACATTTGCATGCTGAGCGGTTATTTTCGGTGAAATACAGAAAATCGCGAATCATCGCCTATCGATCCACGCTACACCCACACCATGCGTCAAGATTTATGCTTACACACGCAATATGTTCTGTTTAAAAATTTATTTGTATTTTCGTGCTCACACAACCCTAACCATTACCCTACAATTCGATCAAGGCTCAAGTATTTTGTAAAAAAAAAAGAATTTACAAAATTTTATAACAAAAATTGAATATAAAAAAATTAAGTAAAAAAATGAACATTGAATTGTTATTAATTTACGTGACTCTTCCAAAAAGCGTGCACATTCCACGTCATATATAGAAGTCTCATATTTCAATCTCTCTGGTCGTGTACGTGCAAGCATTAAGGTGCGCTTCTACTCCGGTGTGTTTGCGTTTACGGTTATATGTGCGTGTGTAATATTCTAGATCGATAGTCAACGTGTCTCGGTTAGTGGGTCTAGTTCGCAAGAATTATATAGTCGCCGTATGGACATGCGATTTGCAGTCCACGATCGTTGTCTCCCAACGACCGCGACAGACAGCGACCTTATCGGAGTTCGCACGTGGTATTTGTTATTCTTTTTCCTCCCACTTTTGCACAACCTTCTCTATCTATATCTGTCGTCGGGAATGAATTACTGATTACCATGGAAAAGCCATCGTTTCCACCGCACAATATAAGAGAATAAATCCGATGAATATATCTTTTGCAAAATCGCGCAAGATTGTCTCATATTCACCCACGTTATCGTATCGTTATCGTTATTCGTGTTCTGCTTCGTGATTCGATTTTATAAAAATCTTGTAGCAAATTTCAAACTATCGCGCAATATCCAGCAAGTCGCCATGTAAAGTAGCAACATTAGGATACAATATAGATTGATTGATACGTCACAGTATGTAGTTTTTTTTTTATAAATAGACGTACGTTTCAAAGAAGATGACTTGCAATTTCACGATAGCTCTTTATTATTTGATTAATTGGAATTTACGGTGAATTACTGCTGGAATTTTTTTTTTGCATAAATCATTTTTCGGCGGTACGTAGACAGCACGTGCGACCTTTATACGTTGCGCGTAAATATTTGCCGGAGGTGCCTTCGAAAAATTTCTGATACATTATATTTTTATTTTACCTCTCAATCCCCGGTTAGATCCATCTTTGTTATCTATATTTATCACGAGAGAAAGAGAGAGAGGGAGAGAGAGAGAGAAGAAAGTGTTTCCAGAATCCACTCGCAAACAAAATTCGGATTAGTATGTGCGAGAAAAAAAAGCAAAGATTACCATAATTCTTTGTCGCACGAGCGTGCCGCAGCTGTGATTGAAAATTTAATGCGCGTTTATCTCATCTTTGTGTTTCATTAATTTTCACATATTTGCTTTCTTTCTTCTTTAAGATTTTGAACAGTGATGATATTGATATTGTTGCCACGTGTGACGCTACTGACTTTGACAGTCTCTCTTTTTTTTTTTTTTTTGTTTTTATTAATTCTAACTAGTAATTTATGTTTTATCAATCGTACGGAAACTAAAATATATACAAATTAAGTAGAGAAAGAAATATACTCTTGCGAGAAATTTGTAACTTCCGAAATTTAAGCGTGAGACGACGGAACGTCGGAGCGAAGCTACGTGTGCGAGAGCTCCGTTCTCGTTGATTAAAATTCGTCTGACAGACAAATGATATCTATAAAAGGTATCGCGTTACAAGCACTTGCGTGCTGAAGACAACTCAATGACACGATGGCCTCTCCTAAAAAAAAATGAAAATATATTGTTGTAGTTGTGAAAACAAATTCACAAATCGATATATTACAGATATGTATGTATATATATATATATATATATTTGCTGCTTTTTCACGGATAAAGTAACTGTTTCTGACAGTTCAGACGCGAGTTTAATTTTTAATACGTAAATTGACGTTGCAACACACAATCGTAAAAGTTGTATTCGCCTATAGTATTCGTTACACAGCTTCGACAGTTTCAAATGTTCTTAGCGTACTTGTTACAAGACATTTTGATTAATTAGGCTATATAAATATCTTAATCTAATTAAGTAAGTTTCGTTCGTTATCTAAAAAATAAATCGAATGGATTTTTTTTTCAACAGGGCAGGACAGACGCGACAATTAAACGAAGTCCTACAGACGCAAGCTGGATACTCCTCGTCTGATCTTGGTGACCTGGGCATGGTCTTAAGTGCGACGGCGGGGCGATGACGCTCAATGACCGTCCGGCGTCATCAGCAGGAGTCCCTCAGGACTCATCCAACTGTCTGCTCTCGGTCCCGATCTCGAATCCGATTTCGAATCCGATCCCGATCAGCAATAACAATCGCCAGTGTTCGGTGAAAGACACAGCGCGTGCGACCACGGCAGCGAGGAGAAAGAGATCGCCCTCGCCGTTACCGACACCGTCATCGTCACGAACACGCCATGCCTCTCGAGGAGATTCAAGGACTGCTGCCTCCGCCCACCAGCAAGACGAGTGAGTTGTTTTCTTTTCGAATAGTTTTTTGAGTTATTAAATACGTTATATTCGTATCGCAGCCGTTTTCACGCCAATTCAGAGACGCGCTTAACTCTCTTCCCTCGCCTCGTATCGACGAGCGGATATTACCTCCACCCCAATAAAAGATTATTTTTCTCCGTTCGGGAGGGTTATTCTTTGCGTAAAATGTAGAACTCGAATTTTAATCACGCGCGCGAGCAGTGATTATATTATAACTTGCGTTGCTGAAACGCAACTTTTATTTTGAAGGATATACAAGGTTCAATCTTGCTGTGTCCGGCGGTATATTACGTACAGATTGTACGTACGAGCCCGTGTACGCGCACAGAGACTCCCAAACGCGAGCGGACGCGGGCTCGTCCCTCCTCTTATTGAATTTTCATGAAAATCCAACCTGAATTCCGAGGGAGCGCGTATATGTGCGTATATATATGTGTGTGTGTGTGTGTATATATATATATATATATATAATTCGTGTAGAAAATCCAGCTTTACGAGCCTTTACGAGCTTCACTAGCTTGGGTAGTCGTAAAAAACTTTTGACTCTTCTCTTTATTACCGTAATCATCATATATACGTGAAGACTCGGTTTATTACGACGACGTGTATTTCTCTCAAAAGAAGGAATTACTAAGTCTAAACTTGTTCCATACAAAGCGTGTCTTGCGTGTTTGAGGAATCAAATGTCGCGAAGACCAAATGTCGTGTGACCAAATTATCGCAGCCGGTCAAGGAAGAATATCTCCGTCCGATTAAACGAATTCAATTTTAGCTCGGCTTAGTCGAGAGAGAAAGAGAGAGAGAGAGAGAGAGAATAACTGAGTGAGTGTGCGAATGACACGAGGGTTAATTATCACTTAGTGACGTCCCCCAGCAAAGTGCTAATCCTTATTAATCTTGAGCCTCTAAACTCGACTGCCGCGTTTCGATGTTAATTTTGCACAACAGAGTGGTTTGTAACAGTGGAATACTTAATCAGATTAAGGGTAATAAATGTTGCTCCGCCTTCGTGACTTTTTCCGTTTTTTTTATTTTTTTTATTACCGTTCCGCAGATTTTTTAAAATTAAGAGCGACGGCAGCCACTTCGCCGGAGATGTTGTTAAGCTATAATTAACTCTCGCATTTATTTGTTATATTATTTTCTTTCGTTGTGAATAAACAAATGAAGAGGAAGCCGTTAATTATCCTCTTTTCTTGATTCGGTCGTTTATTTTTAACGAGTTCGATTCATTCTAGTTCTCTTTCTTTCTCTGTTTTACGGCAGATAACCGGGGACCTCTGAATGTGACGATTGTACAGGTCGGCACAGGAAATGGAGGCGGTGAAGGTGACGGAAACGATTTACTAAGATTGGAACAGCCGTCGAACTTAATACCGACCCCGTCACCTCTATCTGACACCAGTGTTACCTTGCAGTCTGACAACAATGACACCTTAGCCGGAGGTGAGAAAAGAGTGTAGCTTTCCCCTTTCCTCCCGATTACTGTATTCGCTTCAAAGGTCACCGATACATGCCTCAATCTCGTTTAATGAGTTCGTGACATTTTCTTTACAACGTCATTCGACTTCATTCGTTTTATATATTATATATCTATGTCTTTCGAGAAAATGAATATCGCGCGGCACCATTAATTGCAATTTTTGGGGCGTTCAGTATATATATATTTACAGTAAATATTGACGCTCAAGCCCTGTTCACTCTCGGCTTACGGCAAAAGATGCTCAGAATGATGTCATACCCTACCATCGGAAAATACCTCGGTTAGAGAAGCTTTCGGTTACAATCAATTTACCGAGGTTTGATGAAAGAAAAAACGAGGCGCACCAAAAATAAAAAGATAAATACAATTACATAAAAGATAAAAACACATTTTAAAAAATCTAATGATACAATGGTTAATAATTAAAACACATTGTATTTGTTTTATATATTTGTCTTCTTAATTTTCATGCAACAAAAAACACATATTTATTTCGAAACGCAAAAAAACGCGCGTTTCGTTCGCTTCGAGAAATATGTTGAAATATTTATAAGTCATGAGATATTGTACTCTTGTCTGTCATATCGATCTGATCTCGCGAAAGATATTTCGGGCGCTACTCTCGCCAGCTCGAGGTAAAAGAAAAACTGTGCCGAAACTTGTCAAAAAAAAAAAGCCGGAGATTCCAGGTTCGACTCCTTGGCTGAGGAGTTTTTTTCGCAATATTTTAAATTAATTTGGGGGGGGGGGATATTCGGGGTTCTTCATATACGAGATGCAAATTGAGCATCCTGTATGATTATTAGAATTGTAATTACAATTCAAAAAACTCACGTGAAAAAAACGTGAATTCGATTATATATGTGTACACACGCACATATACATATATACAGACATATTTCCCGCATAACATTCAGCGAACGGCTCTCAACGACTTGTCATTCATTTATTGGTTAAATACTTCACACAGAGCCCGAGATGAATCTCAGTTTTAATTGTTAAAAAAAAAAAAAAAACTTATTTTAGTCGCTCGTAACATTTATTAATCGGACGAGCTTAAATTAAAAAACAAATCTCAGTATATATTGTTATTGCTTACCGATCGTATTTCAAATATCGATAAAATATTGTAAGGCATATATATTGAAAAATTTTGCAGGTGTCGATCCGAGATTGTTGTTGGGACTAAGTTGTGATCGCAACAACACATGGGAGGGTCGCTACCACTTAAAGGAACATCGACGTGCTGGGAAAGCTACTTTTCAGGGTCAAGTTTACAACTTTCTGGAGCGTCCCACCGGCTGGAAGTGCTTCCTGTACCACTTCTCTGTGTGAGTACAATATTTCAAACGTGCATTTTTAATATTTGTTGCTTTATCGCAGTAAGTTATAAGAAATTTTGAAAATGAGTTTTCGAGCCGCGTTAGTGACAATTTTTTATACCGATGTTTCGCGAACATTTTAGTTCAATTCATCAATGTGATTCGAAAACCATTTTCGGAAATTCATACGCGCATGTTTGACATGTTTGCTTTCTAGCGTAGAGCGCATTGTGTGCGCACATTGCTCACGATCTATTCAACGTAGTTATTTGTTTGCCGTCTCAATGCGCTTACTCGATTCGGTCTTGCAAAAAAGAGATCGTACTATCGAGCAAACAACATCGCGCACTCCTATTGAGTGACTTTTTTTTAATGTAAAACAATAACATTATTTTCTATTTGTCGCTCAAAAAACGATATTATATTTGCAATCGCGCGGTAACTGCGTTCTAGAGCGAAAAAGGGCTCCCTAAAACGTGAAATGAAATAGAATTCAAACGCGTCGCGTAATCCTATTCATTCGCTTTACCGCGGTCCGCTCGCCACGCTCGATATATCACACAAAAAGATTAACGTATTTGACAGCGCTTCAGTCTTTGTTGTTACTTAATGAATTACTGATATACACACACACATTTTATAAAAAAGATTGATCGACCAAAGCAGTCTGATTAATGTGTCTGATTAACCCAACTTGAATATGAGATCTTGATCAAAAATACGATTTTTGTTCGAAAAACGAACGAAAAAATAAGCTTCGATTAAAATATAAACTTTTTGCGTGGAATATGTTGTTTGTTACATACACTCACGAAAACTACAAAAAAGATCACGACAGCGCATAATTAAAACAACTTTTTTTTATAAGTAATAATCCCATCCGCGTTCCCGGAGTAAATGTTCTCTCGGGTCGTAACTTTGTCGCTGTGTAACGAATTTTATTACGCGTTTACGTGACAAACAATAGTATCTGTTTATATTCGAATGTGTCTCACATTTCTCCAAGGAATTCCTCTCAGCGTCAGTAAATAATAACTTTACTGCCGTAAACGTAACACGATTGTCTGCCAGAGTTATAGGGAAGAGCATAACAAACATTCTGTGAGTTATCGAGATGTTTATAGTTATATTTTTTATGGTTTAACGCTGAACTCGATAACTGTTACTCTTTTTGAAAAATTATATACATATGCGACAAATATTTATTTATATTTTTTAATATCTATTCTTATAGTTCGCTAGAAGCTTAAGTTCGATGCGCATAGATGGCGGACCGTATACCGGTGTTCACTACTCACTCAGTCTGATCAATATTCACTTTCTCTCATTTATTCCGAAAGCCATTCTCTCATCGTGAAGAAGTTTTAACGCTACACGTAAAAAATTAACGTCGAACAATTCGAGAATAGCGGGACAATTTTTGAGATAACTTTCAAAATGATGTGTAATGATAAGGACCTTTCGAACCAGTTGCAGGGTGTTGTGCAAAAAATATTTAGTTTGATTAATATCCAGACACGTTTCGACTTTATCAAACTGAATAATTTTTGCACAACACCCTGCAACCGGTTTGAAAGGTTTTTCTTTTTATACACGTCATTTTGAAATTTATCACGAACCTGAGGACACCTCAACATACACACAATATTTTGAGATAACGTTGAGAAGAACGTATTGAAAATAAATTGCACATATATAGACAGCACTTTGCAAATACACCGAAAAAATTATATTCTTGTAAGTAGAAGATTTTATACTTAAAAAATCTTCTTAAAGATTTTAGATGATATTCTTCTGAAATGAAGAATATATTCTTTATTTAAGAATATATTCTTAATTTAAGAATATAGTCTTTTTCGATAGTGAGATATATATGTTTTTCTATAGAGGCTTTTTTTATTCTAATCAGTATATATTCTTATCAATATTACTATTTAGAAGATTTTCCTCTTAAAATAAGAAACTCTTCTTGGCGTCTATTTTAGTATAAAATATACTTAAAATAAGTGGGATATCCTCACAAAATAAGAATACAATTTTTTCGGTGTATGAGATCTCTTTTTTTTATTATCGATATAATCAGAGAGAGAGCGAAGGCTAAGATTGCGTGTGTGATCAGTATTGGAGATAATTTGATAAAAAAAAAAGAAGGAAAAGATCAAACGCATATTATTGTTTACCGATTTGTTCTGTTAACAACTTCCGGAAAACTGAATGATATTTTGTGGAGTGCGTAAAAGGTATTTATGTATATACAGACCGCTTCGACACCGAACACATACGTCATCAGATTGGCAGATTAGTATGTAGGTCAATCCTGAGGGAAATGTAGAGGTTACACATCTCATCGCTTTGTATAATATTGTTGCTGCGTATAGAGTAATAGATTTGTTTAGACGCGTGAAATGATTAAAACTGCGACTTGTTGATTGCCTTTTTACGTTACAAAGATTTGTCACATGATGTCACCTATATAATTACACGTCGATGAAAAATTTCTATCATTTGAATACACTTTGAAGATAAGGGGTTTCGTGTTTGTGAACGCCGTGGCAACTCATTATATTGATGTAACGAAACCTACACGGTTACATGGCTCGCGCTGCAAATTGAAGCGCCGCAAACGGAAGAACTAACTTGTGGAAAAATGTAAATGCCGCTCTCTCCACACGTGCGTGCGTCAAGTTTAGTGTTTTTTTTACCGTTGTAATGTTGTGCACGATCCAAAATTGAGACATCTGTTCCGTCAGCAATTTTCGAAGCGATTCTTTTTTTTTTTTTATCTAAATTTGTTCTCGAAAAGATAGCAGCCTGCTATCTTGTTACACGGCGTCCTTGCTTCGCCCACATTTTTCGTCCGGGTGTAATTCGGTCGAAGTGTGCCGTCAGAAAAACATGCTCGCTGATACAGTGTCAATAATTCAACTTTGTTATTCCGAGATTTCGCTGTCCTTCTTTTCGCCAATAATTTATACCGTAACAAATTAGGGGAAACAATTTTCTCGCGAGATTCTTCGTTCGTTCTCACTTTTTTTTTTTTGTGAGTGAAATATGAATTACGCCAACACACATATGTTCGCTGATGCCGAGAATAAATTTATTATTTATTAATCCGTAATTCGCTCGTGAAATTGTCAAAAAATGAATCAAACGGCCGATACGAGCAGTAAATACAAGGTGATAGTGATATGAAAAGCAGTTTGTTATTAAAAAACACAACAGACGTTTCGGTCCATGGGTTTGGACCTTCTTCGGTGAAACAAATTAATGCAGAATGAAAAACACGCGAGATCACAGCATTGTTAAACACAGTTGAAACAAACAACAACTTACGTAAAGATGGATAAGAGAAAGAAACACTGTGGTCAGTACACAGTTACTGACCACAGTTGTGTACTGACCACAGTGTTTCTTTCTCTTATCCATCTTTACATAAGTTGTTGTTTGTTTCAACTATGTTTAACAATGCTGTGATCTCGCGTGTTTTCCATTCTGCATTAATTTGTTTCACCGAAGAAGGTCCAAACCCATGGACCGAAACGTCTGTTGTGTTTTTTAATAATAAACTTGGTTTTCATACACTATCACCTTGTATTTACTATCGGCCCTTTGATTTATTTTTTATTATTTATTATTCTCGAAATATATAAGAGTTTACAACTTATAGATATATATCGGTGTGAAGCAACGTTGCAAGAAATTAGGTTCTTTGCCCTTGTGATGCTCGATTGCTCGCAATCGACGATTAACTTCACCCGCAATCTTTGCTTTACACGATATTTTTTTTACAAATTCGGCATTGCAGTAGACACCGAGTGTTGTTGTATCAATGCGAAATTGACAAATTGTCATCAAATTGCTACGAGCTTTCCAACGCAATCTACATTTTACTTTCGAAACAAGAGAAATTTTCAGCGCCAGCCAAATAGTGAAAAAGTAGCGCGTTTAACTTTTCCATAAAAACTCTTCCGTAGTCACGTCTCCGTTATCGTCACAAATATATATATATATATATATGTACGACGCGTTGATGGACGAAAGCGCTCACAACTGTCACTTAAATGTCATTGTCTATCGCTACGTCCACACGACAGTGTTTGTCGCTGTAAATGCAATAAAGAGGCGAAGAGGCTGCATCGATCAACGTGTTGAACCGCACCGACTGTGGCAATCCGGAAAAGAAGACGCGACTTGATTCAATAAAGACCAAGGAAGGAGATTCCAATATTGTTCTTCACATCCGCGCCATCGCATAAAAAGAGATGTACCAGATTTACGAGCGCGTGTCAAAATCGATTTCACCCACGAAATCTCGCCCTCTGGGCTTTTGGAATTCTGCTATATTTTATTTGCGCACTTTGTGCCATCTCATAAGGCCGTATCCGCGCCGTAAGCTATCAGCCATAAAACGACAGACATTTACAGAGCAGAAAGATTTACTTTTGCAATGCCTACGTTTTTTTTTATTATATTTTTTCGATTGTTCTATATACCAAGATACACATTTTATATATAAAACTTTTTTGTTGAATTATAGAGATCGAGAGAAATAGATTTATAATCTGGTCGTGTTGCAAGAGGAATTAATGCGAAATCCTTAGTCAAGAGTACTTGTAAAAACTGTGTGTTTAAGAGAGAAAAAAAACGATTGATACAATCTACTTGTCACACACACATGTATGTACATACATGTAAAAGTTTCAAGGTTTATTAAACTGAAAAACATTGAGAAAAACGCGGAAGATTCGAATCGTGTATGACGTGAGTCGTGAAATTGAAAGAAAACTATGTTATTAAATGAAAAAAACGAACACACAGCTGTGTGTGCGTGTGTGTGTGTGTGTGTGTGTGTTTGTCGGGGGGAAAAAATAATACAAATTCGTGTTGGCTCGATGAGGAAACAAAAGGTACGAAATTAGCTATTCTCTATCTTTACACACGTTCTTTCCAACGCGACGATCTCTCGACGATAAAAAAAAAACCGTCAGCTTATCTCGAGTGCATCTATTATTCAGGAAACGGCGCGTGTTAATGCGCCTGCACGAGGTAGAAGATGAAGGAGAAGGAGGGAGGCCAAGCTCTTGCAGCGAGAGAAAACTATTGTGACACCCTCGGCACGCCAAGACTTAGTGACCCGCAAACAGCGGGACACTCCATTCCACAAGAGCCGTCCATCAAGCATCAATAATGTACAAGGGTCGTAACATGGCCTTGCCGCGAGATATCGACCCGGCACTATTATCGATTACTTCCATTCGCGCGCGCACAGCAGGTCAAGATGCTGCCATGTACGCCCGTACAAAGTAATTTTCACCGTTGTACATAAACGGCTGCTAATATCGCGCATCCGAGTGCTCTAACGAGCACAATCTCTTGGTTACAACCGCACGGATATCCCGTTATGGTTGTGTGGGAGAGAGTGGGTTCGGAGAGGAAACGCTGTTTAATTCCACAAATCTCTATATGACAATTAGAGAAAGAGCAACGCGAGCGAGTCCCGCGTGCGTTGTCTAATTTCATAATTCTAGATAGTGCTTCACCGCCTTTCGCGCCAATCTTTCATTGTTTTCTAGATTGTTCTCGGACGAAGTTCTTGTAACGAATTTTCTCTAATTTTTATACATATTATAATTTTAATTTTTAACACGTATATCTTTTGAAAAGCATCTCTTGCTTTGCGCGTCGTTATATTCAGTCGATTCGAATAACAAAAACTATATTCGTAAATCGACGGCGTAATAACATCTTGATGTGCCTGGGAAGTTATCGCGCAAACTGACTGGAGAGATGGCAAATCGAAATTGCCAGGAGTATCGAAGCGCAAGAATGGGATATCTTTTTTGTTCGCTTTTTCTCTCCTGTTTGTCAGCGCGTGTTTTCTTCTTATTCGTTTCTCTCTCTCTCTCTCTCTCTCTCTCTCGATTCTTTGTTTCTTTTTCAGGGGTGCGCGCGTTTCTACTTCAATTTCCATTTACCTATCTCTTTCTCAATTTCTCTCTTTCTTCTTCCCTTCCCCATTTTCCTCCCCATTTAGTAGTTCCTCGCTTCATTCTATATAGCGGGTGTCTATCGATCCGCGTCGGCGTCTATAAATAAACTCACACGGGATGTCGGCGGTATTTAGCATTTCGCAACCAACTACCTGCACCGCCTGCTTGTACACGGTTCGTGACAGGTGGGTGACGATGTCATCTATTCTGTAAAGAGACCGATGGTCACCTGGGACCGTCACCTAAACACGACTGTGTTATTCTCTTTCATAGCGCGCTTGTCGTCGTTCTTCGTCGAGGATCTCATCTCGACAATGCGCTTCTTTATATGACTATGGTGTGTTATATGATGTTGACATACGACAAACGAAATGATGAGAGAAAGAGAGACAGAGAGAGAGAGAGAGAGAGAAGTCGTTTAACAGAATCGCAGAGTATATCCTTGATCTTTCGCTCTTCTGTACTTCCGTCATTTCTCGCGCCGACTTATCTTTCCGAGAAGATACAGCGGGGGGGGGGGAGGGGGGTTCAAACAGATTTGCAAGAGGTCTCAGACGCTGCAGACGCGTGGGAAGAGGAAGAGAGCGCAGACGGAGAGATGTAAAGTTGCGGAAACTTCGTAGGAATGCACATTGTACGAGCAAAGCGACGCGATCGAAGAAACTTGCTCCGCGCGATTAAAGCCGGAAGATTTTTCGAGAGCACAGGAGTGGAAAAAAATACTTTATATTCACCGATAAGATTCGTTTGCGTTCTCTCGCTCGCAGCGGATCACGTTTGATTGACGTACTCAATAAATTCCGCGAAATTAATTGCGACATTAATAACGTCGGCGATAATTTCGCGATTTTTTTTACCTCGATTAAAAATTACCCGTATAAAATTATTAAAATTTCAATTTGTCTCGCACAAGTTGAATTCTTCTCTGACACGGAGATAAAAAGAATTAGAGAAACTTGAAAAAAAAAAAAAAAAAATGAAAGCGCGCGCGCGAGAGAGAATAAAAAAATCCTTATTAATTCAGTTCGGCGAGAGAAGAAGGATCTTCCATATGCCTCGCTTTCCTACACACACGCTGTTTCTCTTCCTGCCGAATCGGACTCGAATTGAAAATATCTATATATATTTCGCGCGATGATACGTGAAAATGTGTTTTTCGCGAAAATCTTGACCTGTCAGTTCGGTTTGTTAGGTTGCGCTACTTCCCGACCGCACAAATAATCTGACTGAAAGTCGTTTTTGAAGTTCGACGACAATATACAGACATAGTACAGAGAAAACACAGAAGGGTTGCGCTTGAACTTTCGTTATCACATGCGCCGACGCGACTTAAATTCATTATGTCCTGAAACGCGTGACAAACTAAAGTGCCGAGTAACAAAATTCATTCGCATGCTGCACTAAAGTTGTCACAGTTGGTCACGATAGAACAACACAAGACCGTGCGGATTGCGTTAAAATATAACGTTATTTTATTTTACCGCCAGTTGTTGAAAACAAATGCGACTTTGCGGGGTCACATTTATTCATTGACACAAAGTCGATATTCGCCAAAGGATTCTCGCTCGCCAAAAGCGAGAATCGTATTTTCTTCGCAAAATTAATTCAAGATGGCAGCTAACGTACGATGGTTGTTATGTCGGTCGGTCTGTATGCGCGGGGTTGTGAAATGTTTGTGCATTATTATAGTTGCAAGTGCGCAAACATATCCAGCGTTGGACTTGAGTGTACACAGTAGCGACGTCACGCGTAGCGACGACCGAAGCGAGGCGTCGAAATTAAACGCAATTATCCTTCGGACGCCATGTAATACATTCACGTTGTATTGCGCGCGCAATATATCACAGAGATCCTTTTTTTTTTTTTTATACCTTTGATTAATAAATTTGATTTCCCATTTTCGATGAAAATGTTAATTAATATATCATTATTATGAATAAATAATTAGTCTTAAAGATTCGTTCGCAGGACGTTGTGCGGAAAATATCCCCTAACAGGAAAGGCGACGGCCCGGAGATTCCAGGTTCGACTCCTGGCTGAGGAATTTTTTTCGCAATATTTTAAATCAATTAGGGGGGGGAGGGTATTCGGGGTCTATCATATATGAGATGCAAAACTAGAATCCTATATGAATTTGAAGAATTGAAATTTCAATTCGAAAAAAACACGTGAAAAACGTGAATTTACTTACACCGAAAAAATTATATTCTTATAAGTAGAAGATTTTATACTTAAAAAATCTTCTTAAAGATTTTATATGATATTCTTCTGAAATTAAGAATATATTTTTTATTTAAGAATATATTCTTAATTTAAGAATATAGTCTTTTTCGATAGTGAGATATATATGTTTTTCTATAGAGGCTTTTTATATTCTAATCAGTATATATTCTTATCAATATTACTATTTAGAGGATTTTCCTCTTAAAATAAGAAACTCTCCTTGGCGTCTATTTTAGTATAATACTTAAAGTAAGTGGGATATTCTCAAAACAAGAATACCATTTTTTCTGTGTATATATGTGTACACACATATGAGACATATTTTCCGCACAACGTCCTGCGAACGGCTCTTTAAGACTTTAATTATTTATTCATTTATTAAGTTTAATAAACTTCATGAGCCTGAAAAGATCCTCAATTTAATATTGATTGTTAATATTATTATTATATCTCAGTATCTGCGACTTGCGCTTAACGCACGAGCGACTTTGTTGAGCAAGAACCCTAGAACAGATCGGGAAAAATCCAAATCGGAAACGTTATCACATTGGAGGAAGAGACGATCTCCTCGAGATCGTTTCATCGAGAGATTTTATATATCTCATTGAAAATCATCTCACGAAAAACGTGTTTCGAGAAAGAGACAAGGTGGTTCTCTCCAATGATTTAATCTCGACGAGAACATTTCATCTTGAGGAATACCGTAATGAGAGCAATAATGAGAATAGTCCATGTACGTCATGAGGTTGCAAAGCGCCGGACTATCCGCGGTCGACGTTGTGGCGGGTGGCGAAACTATGAGGTGATGATCGAGCCACAGTTGGTTGCGGGCCGCCGCTCCGAGAGCAGCGAGCGCGTTTTCGCGTTTTTTTTTTTTTACGCGACTTGTGTGATTTGCGTGATCGAAAAAACGTGAAAAAAAAAAAAACCGCGTGAGCGCTGAGACTTATGCGAGAGATCGATCGTGTGATTATCGTGTGGGATCGAATGGGAGCAACGCGACCGTTACCTCGCATTACGTGGACACGCGATTCCGATAGATTGTATATGCGTCACGTTGATGTAGCCTATCTCATCGCGCTATCTCTCTCTCTTTCTCTCTTCTCTTCAAACCATAGCTTCTGAACGTCTTCTGCAAGCGGTGCACCTAGCGATCAAACTGATTTTTGTTGTTGTATTTTTGCGCGCGTTGCTGCGGCGGCGGCGTGTCGCCGAGAGAATCTCTCTCGAGAAATGAAGTGCGAATGGAAACGCGGACATATGCTATCGTAATAACTGCTTGCTCTTAAATGAGACTGGGATTGAAAATCGCGCGCCTATCCCGCTATGTTTAAATAGCGCAAGTTGATTCATTATCACGGCGATTTCGGAGATTCCGAGCGGCTCGCGAAAACGTTCATCGACGAGAGAGAGAGAGAGAGAGAGAGAGAGAGAGAGAGAGAGAGAGAGAGAGAAATAGGATCTCTCGCGTGACTGACCTAATTTTTCGCGATAGTGGAACAGAGATAGATTCTGACGGACTTCGCTTGTGTGAAAATTTCGCGCAACCGTCGATTATATAACAATCGACGGTTTTTACAAGAGCGACGAGTTTAACAAAAACTCGTTAGCGGTCGCGTTCCAGACATAACAAACCGTGATGAAACTAAACGGCTATTCTCAAAGAGCGAGGATTACCATATCGCGAGCGAGCGTACGTACGTAAAAAATAAAAGAGCATCGAAGAGAAGAACGCGCGAAGCCTGCACGTGGAACAAATCTTTTTGAAAAAAGCTGCGCCGAAAAACAAAAAAAAAAAAAACAAAATTACATCACCTTTCTAACTATCGATAAATATTGCTCGTTCGTACGTATGCGAGTGCGCATCACACGTGTGTGTGTGTGTGTGTGTGTGGTTGTGCGCGCAAAATAAAAACTTCCAAGCGAACAACGAAAATAAGTCGCACACAATTAACCCAGTTTCTTTTTTAAACACGCGCGAGTGTTTAAACATGAATTGACAAGAAACGACGAACGGGGGGGCGCGCATCGGGGAAACATCTCGTTGTGCGGTTTAACGGTAGCGGACACGCGCGTAAGTGTTGCATTTCCAGCGACGAGGAAGAGGTGGATGCGCGAACTAAACGCGCGGCGATCAATCTCGTCTCGCCGAGCGACGACGTTGCGAAAGGTCAGGAGAGAGACAGTCCGGCTTCGCGGTTACACGCTGACGGACGGATAATGTTTTCCGGGTGTGCGATTCGACAAATGTCGAGGTTCATCGTTTAGATCTCTCGAGTGATCCCCCAACGTGTGTAAAACGTTCGCGCGATATATATAGTGTCACACACGTGAGAGAGCGAAACGCGTTAAGTTCGCGTTGTTCAAGTTGTTTCGGATCCGCAATCTTGTTGCTTTTCTTCCGTTGTACCAACTCTCGTCTCTTTAAAAAAAAAAAAAACCATCAAGAAGACATTGTTTAAGTTAAACATCGCTGATACCGTTTCCGCGGCGACGTTTCAAGACGACGATTAAAGCGGCCGCGGCGTGCGCGAAACTCGCGCGCGCCCGCGCGCGCGCACACACACACACACACACACACACGTCTCACAATCCTCTGAATGTGATTTCACGTTAACAAAAGCAACAACGGAGCAATAATAAAAGTGCATTATATAAAGAAAACAGCGTGTGTTATTCCCTGTCGTAACAGCTGCGAAACACACATTTTCTAAGTTAAGTCTCTCGTCGGAAAGAAGAATCGACGAAAAAAACGATAATCTCCTTCACGCATTTGGACGATCGTCTCGCGCGAGACGATACTCACCGGATTCTAAAGCAACCAGTCGTCGAGAGACGACTTCTCTCTTTTGTCTTCTCGCGAAGAGAAAAATCAAGACCGAGGTACTTAAGGCAAATAAGTAATTAAGCTGAAAAAAAAAAAGATAACGCACAAACGTGTACGCAAATATAATACACCACTTTCCGAGTGGTAATCGTGTCAGTAGAGAGAGAGAGAGAGTTTGGGGTTTTTCGTGCTCGCGCGCGAACTCCTTCGGCACGTGGAAGAGACAAAATTCGGTTGATGTGGTTCGTGTGTGCGAATAATAATTCTGACAGAAAGAAAAAGAGAGACGTTAGATTGTCTCGTCGCGCGGGATACGCACCATTGTCCGGAACATTCTGAAGAAGAAGAAACGAAAGACAAAGCCTCTTTGGCCTCGCGACGCGCGAGGTGAGATTGAAAAAGTAGTCGACTACGTCCGCTTCGCGGAAAAAGTAATAGATAAAAAAAAGGAGAGAGGGAAAGAAAGAGAGAGAAAAAAAATCCGGGCAATTGAGTGAGATAAAAAAACGACGGAAACGAAGCGAGAATTTCATCGGGGAACGCCGCGCGCGTCGCTCGGGAAAACAGCAATGCGCCTAATACATCTCGCGACACCGCTTAATGAGCTATTATCCGCGCGAGGAGAGAGAAAGACACCTCCCGACAGGAAGAAGACTCGAGGGAGTCTTCGCAGCTTCAAAATTCCATTACCATATTAAGGTCCGGAGAGATAAAATAGCTTCCAAATAAAACAGGATTTCCGCAGAATAAAATTGATCGCTCGACCCCAACGGTCTGCTCCGCCATCCATCTTTCAGAAAACCGGAGCGAGGAGGAGGATATTTCGGATTCTCTATCTCCTTTTTCTCCTACGTGTATCCGTTTGTACCTTTTCCTTACTTTTTCACCGACGTCGTCTCTTTTCTACTCTCTTTCTCTCTCTCTGTCTCTCTCTTATTTCCCGCACAGCGCGCACTCTTACGTTCATCCGAGTCTGAGAAGTTTCGGTTGGGGGTCGCGCCATATCGGACATTATGCATGACCCGACCGTCGTTCATCTACTCTCCTCCCCGTTCTCTCGGAGGCAACAGTTTTGCGGGCGGACGCGAGCGTTTTTATCACGACGATCGATTTGTCCCGTAAGATCAAACGACCTAGAGAAGGGAAGCGCGGCGATTCGCGGTGCTTCCGCGCCGGATGAAGAAAAATGCGCTCGTCGGATCGTTAATTGTCGATTAGGAAGAATCAACGATCGCGCGTGGAAAACGCGATAGACGACGCTCGCTGATCGCTCGGAAAATCCGAGTGTCTCTCAAAATAAGGAAAAATTTGTTCTCTCTCATCAGACAAGCTTCCGAGATAATAATAATGTATAACGCGAAAGTCGCATATGTCGGGCTTAGATGTGAACGACGGTTTCGACGGCAACGACGACGGTCGGTTCGGATGATCTTCTCGTCGACAATATCTCGACGCCGGTGAGAGAGCAAAATCTTTGACGAGAGAAAAGCCAAGCGGAGGCTATAATCTTCTTCCTTCCTTCTTGTAATCTCTTCTTTTCTAGTTTTTTTTTTTCCTCTTTCCGTTCTTTCTTTACTCCCGCAAAGAACATCTCGACTACGTATAATCACACGGGATCGGGAGAAACAAAGTAATAACGTCATTGTCACAGGGCAAATCCTGACGATCCGGCAGTGTGATCAAAGATCAAAATACTTTAACGATCGAATTAAGCGTTGCGTTGCGCTTGTTCATCATCATTTCTACCTACCTCGAATAATATCGCGCGTGTATATCTGTCGTGAAACAAATCGTGTGTGAAAATCGGAAAACTTTTCGACAAAAAATCAAAATAGAAGACCATGGACATATCGTGCGATCGTACGATCGTCCGGCAAATCAAGAGCCGCTACTCGATCGCAAACAGAAAGATAAAGCCGGAATGCTGCACGCTGTTATGTTAGGTAGCGGTCCAGGACGGGGGAGACGCGAGCGTTATCCAGGATTTTATCTTCAACGTCGTCGTCTCGGCTACAGAATGAATCGCATCGAGCAAGAGACTCTCTTTCGGCAGAGTCGGCGGATCACCCAGATCGTACCCGCTGTACGAGAAGACCTCGTTCTGAGCGTCCTCAAGTCGCCGATCAACCAACAGCAGCACGAACCACAACACGACCAACGACCGCAGTATCGACAGAGCCACTTTAACTGCCAAGGTCATCCGAATGATAAGAAGTGCAATAATTCAGGTATATAAAGAGTATATTGAGGATCGTTTTTTCTTCTTTCCTTCGCCACGTGGTTTCGCGTATTTCCGTTATATTGTTTTTATCGCGAGTTGCCCACCCACGAACGAGGTGTGAATTTTGCAAATGTGTGAGCATGACTCGCGCGATCTTCCTGATATCGGGAAGAAAGAACGTACACCTCGGATTTGTTTCGGGATTGTGTTGCATTCATGTTTTACACAACGTGAGATATTTGCCAGTCTAACTGGTTAGGTTCATTCAAATTCACGCGATTTGCGGACAATTAAATCCTTCTGCGTTTATGTATTTCACTTATAGTTCTGTAACAGAAGAGAGAATGTAGAAATGATTAAATTCAATTGTATTCGAACGTTTTTTTAATTGACATTGTCGAAACTGAAACATAAAGCGTGACGTTAAAAAAAAAAAAAAAATGCATAATGTAGTCATTATTTAAAAGTTTTTAATTAGGACATTGTGAAAAAGTTTTTTAAACGCTTTCTTAGAAGTTTGCTCGTTTAAAGCAAAAACGAACACACAATTTAAATGATCCTATGCATTCATAAATTTTCTAGTGTAATATTTTGTTGCAATTATCGCACACAGTTTTTTGAAGTATATATATGTATTCTACTTTTCTATTTGTATTTTTCTTTCCAAAACTTTTCGCCAAAGAAAACTGCATTTCGCAGCATTAATTTTAGTTTGAAATTAACACAAGCGTTGCGCGTAGCAACGTGAACGTGAGCTGACGTATGTATTTTTAACGCGGTCTTTTGTAGAATCGCGAAAGGAGGAGCGCGCAAGAGAGGAAGAGAGAGTTTTTTGCGCGATGTCACGAGTAAAGCCAGGTCCGAACTTGCAACATTTTTTGACTGCAACCACGGTGTGAGATAGTAAAAGGTGGTCCGACTCTATTCCCACTCCTGTGATATTAAGTAGGAACTTCAAATATATCGTCCGATAGGTGTTTTAGTGAAAAACACGCGTACTATCGGTGAGATTATATGTATGTAGTAGTACTCACTATTCACACACTGTGGTGATATGTATTACTACTACGTGTGTAAGGATGCGTTCCGTTTCATGTATATATGTGAATGATCTGTAGTATACGTAATGTATATACACCGAAAAAATTGTATTCTTGTTTTGAGGATATATATCCCATTTACTTTAAGTATATTTTATACTAAAATAGACGCCAAAAAGAGTTTCTTATTTTAAGAGGAAAATTCTCTAAATAGTAATAAGAATATACACTTATTAGAATATAAAAAGCCTCTGTAGAAAAATATATATATCTCATTATCGAAAAAGACTATATTCTTAAATTAAAAATATATTCTTAAATAAAGAATATATTCTTAATTTCAGAAGAATATCATCTAAAATCTTTAAGAAGATTTTTTAAGTATAAAATCTTCTACTTATAAGAATATAATTTTTTCGGTGTGTAAACTCTTCGTGTTGCTAAAAAATTACACATTATTATATTAACATCTAATTTATATTTTAATTATCTCATCGACTTCCGGTGATAATCGCAGAGAACTTTGATCGGATTAGCTCGCAACATTAAACATTGCACCCATTATCGTCTCAACATTCGTGCGTACACCGAAAAAATTGTATTCTTGTTTTGAGGATACACTTACTTTAAGTATATTTTATACTAAAATAGGCGCCAAGAAGAGTTTCTTATTTTAAGAGGAAAATCCTCTAAATAGTAATATTGATAAGAATATATACTGATTAGAATATAAAAAGCCTCTGTAGAAAAACATATATATCTCACTATCGAAAAAGACTATATTCTTAAATAAAGAATATATTCTTAATTTTAGAAGAATATCATCTAAAATCTTTAAGGAGATTTTTTAAGTATAAAATCTTCTACTTACAAGAATATAATTTTTTCGGTGTATAGATAAATGCGCGCATATACATGAAACGGAACGCAGTTAAGATGATTACTACATATCTAAATAGATATCACAATCAATGTTGTCAAAAAAAACATGAAAAAATCATTTTGCAGACGTTTAGAATAAAAACACATCAATAATTGTTAAAAGTAAAATATATTTATTTAATAATTAATTTTATGTATTATACTATTGTTACAAAGTTATACTATTTTTACAGTTTTTTTTATGTATTATACAATTTTGCCTCCTTCTTTTTTCCATACTAATTTGTTTATCTTTTCTATTTTTAATCTTTGCATATTGACGCGCGTTCTAACCGTAATATAATAATGTATAAGAAGAAACTCATACGCCAGTTATGTCTCGTGTCTATTTTTTAAACTGTTTTGCAAATGTAAATTAGTGTAAGGCATCAAAAATATCGTCTATGAACTTCTTCATAAACTTTCGTGTTCGGTTGCGGTTACAACGCGATTATACACGTGGAGAACGCGTAACAAAACAAGTAACAAGTATAGCTACGTACAGAGGAGTGCATCATATCGTTCCGCTCCAGGAGAAGTATTTCTCGGAAATTTCTCCTCCGACTGTCCCTACTACCGCGCGCCATTTTTCTTCAATCTCGAGCCGCTGGCGGAGATCGAAAAAATACGGCGCGCGGTATAGTAGAAGCAACCAGAAGAGAAATTTCAGAGAAAACCTTCCCTTAGAGCGGAACGATACGGTGCACTCCTCTGTGTACGTCTTACCGCGGTACGCGTGTCTCATTAGCATCTCTATCGGAAGATCGTCGAAGTTCCTACTTACGTCACAGCAATTTTATGAGTGGGGGTATACAAGTCGGACCACCTTACTATCTTACATCGTGACTGCAACATCCTCGTAAAACAAGATCAAATCGGAGTTGCGTTGCGCGATGACATGACGTTCGGGTGACAATTTTTGTTCTCGAATCGCGTCAACATTCGTCCAATCTTATCTGCGACGTTGTTGCAGTTACGACGTTCTTTTGCAAGTGTGTACCCGGCTTAACACCCGTATTATACACAACATTTCGCGCGTTGACGAACGAATGTCAGACACATACATCCTTGCTGACCGGAAGCGAGGATTCACACGGTTTAAATAAAGAGGCGGATTTGCGCGTAGCCTGACCTCCCTCCTCTCTTGCTCGACCAGAGAGATAAAAAAAAAAAAAATATCTCGTCGCTCGATGCTTGAGGCTCGGTTTGCATCGCGGTAAAATGTATTCACAACAAAGTTTTATAATGTGTAATCCTTCCTGAAAAAGAAAAAAACAAGAGAGAGAGAGAGAAAGAGAGAGAGAGAATGCGTGTATGTGAGTGAAAAAGAGATACTTTTATAAATAGAACCGCACGCGGTGAACAATACGTTCGCGTTAATGCACAAGCGCGCAAATCGGATTTGTAGTTTCCATTGTCTCACCTTTTCGATAATACCATTCGCGTCCTGTCACGTACGCGACGCAAAATTGTTACAAAGACCGCGACATTGCCGGTATTTGCATTAAGATCTTTCCACGCGATCATTAGTTTTTCGCAATACGCTAAAATTTTTTCCCGGGGGTTTGGAGACAAATAACGTACTTTCAAACGCGCCGAATCTTTCTGTATCTCGTTTACCTGATTGTTTTTAATCGCTCGACGTGTTGCTCGCGAGTAAAATTGTCGAATTAACGAATTTTTTTAAAATCAAATTAGTTTACTTTTGAAGGCAACGTAGAAAGATATGCGCCGCCCTGTTGACCTTTGAAAACTAATGACATCCAGTCTTCAATATTATAGCGTTAGCGTTAGTTAATATGAATGAACGCGCGGAACACACGAAAGAAAACATCTGCGCGACATTACTGTTTCTTTATTCCTTATATTATTAATCGCATTCGATGCTTTCAAATATTAAGTAAATCTCTTGTTGCATTTTTCGTGCAGGACAGAAGGACACGGTCAATGATTGATTTCGGTTTTACGATTTTTGCATTTATCCTTTTGGGGCTTGAAAGAATTTCAATTAGTTATTTGGTTTGAAACGTACTTTATGCGCTTTTTTTCAGCCGTGAAAATGCTTGACACTTTTTTTCCGCAACGAAAAAGACGCAAGTAAGTAAAAGGTCGTTTCAATCACACAAATTGACTGTAAAATTAAAAAATTAAAGTTGTTTCAGAGAAATATCTGCAATTTGTTAAAAAAAAACACCACTTTTAAAAATTGATTTTTATTTTTACGTAACGTTTTTATTCCGAAGAGTATTTAATAACAGCTGTTGGTATCGATTTCATTTATATATATAAAAACGGACTTCTTGATCGCAGACCGCGCGCGCGTATTATGCGCCGCGATATTGTTCCGCGGCCTCTAATAGTTAGAATTGCAAATTGCCTCGCTCCAACCGTTAAATATTTGAATAATAATCTCTGCTGTGAATGACTGTCTATCTATCTATCTATTTTATCGTCAACAACTCACCCGAGATTCATCGATTGAGAGTCTTGTTTCATTGGCGATTATTTGACAAAAAAAAAACAAAAAAAAAAAATGTAAAATCGTGAAGCCGAATTCTCTTTGTAACAACATGTTTGCAACACTCACGATGTACATAATAATGTGTTTACCACACCAACGTTGATTATAACGTTTAAATACTCAATCAATTTGCTGCAATAATTAAACTTTGACGTCGCTAGATGAGAATATTCGAGCGAGGATCACAATGGCCAAGAGAAAAAATGTTAAATTTTATTAATTTATTATTAGAAAACGAGCTATCCGTTGCGTTAATTCTAACTCGAGCCTTGAGGATTGAGCGCGAGGTCAGAACGCGTCGAGTCGAGCAACGACGAATGATTCGCAACTCTTGCCCGAGCCTGGTCCAAATGTCAATCCCGGAAATGCCCAGGTAACACGTACAACAACGAGAGTCTTCCAGGAAGCAAGGAACCGGCGTCTTGCCAGCCGGCGAAAAAGCGTTACATCACCGACGCCGCTTACGCGTCGCTCCAAGGCAGCGAGGACGAGCTCGTTGCCGGGCAGAGTTTGGAGACGGAAGACACCGCGTTAAAGACACCCGGCAGCGAGACCGAGGACACGGAAGACTACGGTGCAAACGCGGACGAGACTTTGTCGCCCTCGCGCCGATTCACCTTCCTGCGCCGTTTCCGGTCGCCGCGCTTCGGCGAGGCGCATCACAAACGTGTGCCGACACCGATGAAGCGGAAGTATCGACGGAAACGAAGCAGGACCATGATGACAGACGAGGACATGGTTACCTGCGACGAGGAGGAAGATTTGGCCAGCCCCAATACATCCGGCCTGACCGAACCTTCCTTCGTTTGTTTACCGAGGGATCAGAACTTCTTGGCGAAATACACGTTGCCGCCTCAAAGGTGCAGAACTTGGCAGGAGCGAATTTACGTGTTCCTCGAACACCCAGGCACCACTTTGTGCATTATCTACCATTTAGTTGTGTGAGTATTTTTCGCTTGCGCGTTTTCTCTTTCGCCAAGAAACGACACGACGACGTCGTTCTTTCTTGGCTTTGAATTATATTTTCTTTGTATTGCGATTTTTAACGAACGGGAAAACGGCGCGCGTTCGCGCGCCGTCTCTTTGCTTTGTCTACAAATTCTGAGACTTCTGAAATTCTGTTTCTCGTAACTTGTGTGTGCGTGTATGTGTGTGTGTGTGTTTGTTTGTTTGTAATAATTGGTTTGGTCATCAATTGAAAGGCACAAATACAAAACGCCGAGCTACAGACGCTCCTTTCGTTTCCGTTTCATACAGCGAACATTGATTCGGTCTTGTCACAGCCTTTGACACCTGATCAGATCTTTTATATTGCCGTGAACTCTACTGCAATTGAAACGCTCGCTCAAAATCAATCCGCGTCTCGCCTTTTCACGCGATTCTCGACCGGAACAGATACGTATATTTCGCATAGAATTTTATTGCTCACTATTGGTCTGATTCGATAAACGATAACGGACGTCGAATGCTCGGGAATGTATCACGGGAAGTGTCGATATATCGAGAGAATTCGGGTGTAGTCCTCGTGCCTGCAAGCTGTGGAAAGATACGCTTTCTTACGCTTTTACGTGGTCTACACTGAAAAAATTGTATTCTTGTTTTGAGGATATCCCACTTTAAGTATATTTTATACTAAAATAGGCGCCACGAAGAGTTTCTTATTTTAAGAGGAAAATCCTCTAAATAGTAATATTGATAAGAATATATACTGATTAGAATATAAAAAGCCTCTATATAGAAAAACATATATATCTCACTATCGAAAAAGACTATATTCTTAAATTAAGAATATCATCTAAAATCTTTAAGAAGATTTTTTAAGTATAAAATCTTTTACTTATAAGAATATAATTTTTTTGGTGTGTAAACTCCTCGTATTGCTAAAAAATTACACATTATTATATTGACATCTAATTTATATTTTAATTATCTCATCGACTTCCGGTGATAATCGCAGAGAACTTTGATCTGATTAGCTCGCAACATTAAACATCGCACCCATTATCGTCTCAACATTTGTGCGTACACTGAAAAAATTGTATTCTTGTTTTGAGGATATCCCACTTTAAGTATATTTTATATTAAAATAGGCGCCAAAAAAAGTTTCTTATTTTAAGAGGAAAATCCTCTAAATAGTAATATTGATAAGAATATATACTGATTAGAATATAAAAAGCCTCTATAGAAAAACATATATATCTCACTATCGAAAAAGACTATATTCTTAAATTAAGAATATAGTCTTAAATAAAGAATATATTCTTAATTTCGGAAGAATATCATCTAAAATTTTTAAGAAGATTTTTTTAAATCTTCTACTTACAAGAATATAATTTTTTCGGTGTACGTGGTCGTCACGCGCGAGAAAGCGCATCGCTAAGTTTAACGTACGTTAGTTTTAATATATAAATTTCCGCGCACGGAGGATATTTGTGTCTCATTAAAAATAAAGATGACATATTGATGTTTACATTTACATACTTTGTGTGAAACGTGCGATGCAAATATTCTGTTTTACACATCGAATGATTTATTTTCAAGAGAAAATTATATTAGAATATTGATAAGAGAAAGAGAGAATTGAGAGAGAGAGAGAGAAAGAAGAGAAAGCGCATTATGCGCACATCTATATTGGAAGACTAGAAGTAAATTAGCTGGCGAGAGACATTTACCGCTTTAATGAGCAACATCTATCGGAAAACTTCGAGAAATTCCTGCATTATTCATAACGGGTTGGGTATTTATTTCTTTCTACTGCCGTTCAAGCGCAACTCTGTGATCTTTTTCTCTTTTAAATAATACATCGTAAATAAAACAACGTGGCAGAAAAAAATTCACGAAATATAAATACGCGCGCAAAAACGCGATATAGAATATCCTATGAATATACATCTCTTTATCTCTTCCGGATGTGTGTTTTTTCTTTCGCTTATTTATAAATGTCAATATTGAATTAATATATTTAATTTGAAAATATTATACTCGAGAACGATAGCCGATGTGCGCGCGCGCACACAAAAACGCATCACACGCAATCGATATTACGTACGTCTCGCATTTTGTCGTATCGCGCGAAAAATTCTCTTTTGATAATATAAGTCGCTCTATTGAACTTTTCGACCGACGTGAAAGTCGAAACGTTACGGTCGGAAATTATCACGGAAGTGTCTTTCATTTTGCGCCCGATGGGGTACTGTCGTCGTGTCGAACACGCCATTCATTTCCGGAAACATATATCTATTTTTCCTGCATATAGATCTTGCATATTCGCATAATCTTTTTTAGAATTTGCACTTCTCCGTCCCTGTTGTTTAATTTTTCTGCGTGCGTCAGGGCCTGTAAAATGTCAGGCACCGAAAAATCAAAGGTTTTTAAGATTTCACCAACTATATATATGCGTTTGACAGGTCTTTCTCGCAGTCGTTGTTGCATGATTCTGACTTATTGACGTAGTCTTTGTGCAATTTTAATATGTTGCGCGTTTATATATATATAACCTACTTAATCGTTAAACGATCGACTAATGAAGTCGCTTTGCACGAAACGGCGACGTTAATATTTATTTGTTCGGTATTGATCAGCACTATGTATAATGCTTATTATCTATTTCCGTGCTATAATATAATATAATATCGTGATTAAAATGAGCGGGTGAAATTGAGAAGATCGAGAGTAAATCTGAATCTCGCCCGGAGAAACTCGTTTGCATCAGTTTGCATTTCGGGGGTAAAGATTAAAAATATAATTCGGGGTCTTAAACTTTGTTAAAATTTTTTTATTTTTTATTTTCATCGACTAAAGTTAAGAGATGAAATTGAATTTCTAGAAATTTGTGTTCGAGCAAAAGTTAAACAGAGACTCGGAATTACATAACTCACACGTTTACTCTCACATGTCTGGCGCGTTCAATTAATTAGTGAATATTATATAATCGATTAGCAGCAAACTTTAGTAATGACCTTCCCACAATGTGATGTGTAATCTCTCTTTATGGGGGTCATTATGCGCGCGCGCGATACATATCGATATATATATATATCAGCGCGCACGATTTTCATCTAAAAATAACAGACTGCACGCAAATAGCTTACATATGCATCGGGCTTAATAACACGGTGCTATTTACGCCCGCGCGAAAGTAGGCCGGTCAAATTGTAAGTAACCTCCTGTTAGAAACAAAAACTTTTTTCACAGTTTAACGTTATCGAGATTCATCGTTTGGAAAACAATATGCGCCGTCACTTTTAAAAAAGCTACAAAGATAGAAACAATAATCCGTCGAAAACCAAAAAAAAAAAAAAAAAAGCACGAAACAAAAAAACAACGTTTGACAGATCCGCTCGTCGGGTTTTACCCGACAATTTGCCAAGTCAAGTAATATCAGCAGATTCTACACTGGCGGAACACGCAGCGCCTGTGATATACGAGTGACTCCGGCATTGTTTGCGGTTGCGCGAATTTTCTGCCAATTTGCGCGGCATATTTCTTTCATTTCGCGCATCGTCGCCGGGTACACGTACCGTTTTTTTTCTCCTCGAAGCGGATTGAAACAGAAGCGGAAACTTTTTATTTCGAGCATCGCGCGAATCCGTTTGTAATTAAGTCACGATGAGAGTGGGAATATAAACGATACGACATGATATGACGTTATTGCCATAGGAACCGCACACGCATGTGTACTATTTTTCCCCTCCCCCCCCCCCGATATCGCATGTAGGTTAATTGATATGCGGGAAAACGTACAACCGGTCGTACAGATCCGCACAATCGGTTTGAATATCTTTAGCAACAACATATTGTTGTGAATGAATACGTGATGTCATTGATTAGATACTGTTGCGCCTTCGATCGTACTCGATATGCCTCGTCGATACAAATCTCGGCTTCTGTTTTTCTAAAAAAAACAAAAAAAATTACAAGAATTTCCAAGAATCTATAAAAAAAAAAAACATATATCTCTCCACCGAATCTCTCGTTAACAAGCGAATTTAAACTGTAAAACAAATAATAAGCAAACAGAAACATTATAGGTATCTCAATCCGCGATGCGCTTCGTTACTTTTGTGTTTCGCTCGGCGCGGCTTTCTATTTCTTTCTCGCTGCTGCACCGTGCTTTGGCATTTCCACATCCGCACACAAAAAGCGTGATATTCGCGAGTGACGGGGAACGTCTGTCTAACGCTCGGAAGATGGATGAGTTCCGAGCGATGCTCGGGGAAAAAAGAGGAGGAATATGTTAGACAATTATCATACTAGGTCGATGAAGGTGACCCGTGCAAGCCACGGAGTGCCGTACGTACACGTCGGAATTATAGGCCCTCGACACGCCATCTTAAAGAGCGCTACACGACACGCGCCTGAAAACCGCCCCGACTTCGTTAACACCCGTTCTGTGCTTGGTTGCTTTAACGAGGCGACACGCTCAATAATAAATTACTTATACAAACAGGGAAAACGCCGTTAGATCGATTTGCCACATCGATCAGCAATTACCGGTTCGGTTGGGCGGCGATGCGTATTAACTCCTTTACAGGGTGAGGTTTGCTTTGTCGCGTCGTCACGTCATGTTTTTCTATCCCGCGCCGTGTCAGTTGATACAATACGCGCGGGCGCGCGCGCGCGAGTTAAGATTCACACAACGAGGAAGAAGCCGACGATGATAACGCGACTCTTCTAGAGAAATTGGCCGAGTCCCAGAAAGAATGGGAAGCGAATTTCCATGCACGAAGCAGTGGCGTGCACAGGTGAATCTCGATACCGTTGGGCGCTTCTCACGAACACTCGCGCGCGCTTTACTGATAATGTAAAACTGCGCGAGTGTTTGAATCCGATATCGTGCGCGACCTCGAATCTCATTGCGCGATGATTATGTATCTCGATTTTTAACGCGTGAAGAATCGCACGGAATTATAACAACACGTGTTCGCGTGTTTGTTTGTTCAGCGAAAAAAAAAAAAAACGCACGTCGCGTTGTCGCGGAAAGTCAGAATTAATCGCGCACGCTTATTTAAAAAAAAAAAAACGTGCATTCCGTCTTTTTTTAAAATGCAAATATTTAAGGAAAAATTCGTAAAAATAAAAATCTACACGAGAAAAAATAAATTAAAAATAAATTAAACGGCAATTTCGTTTGTTAATTAGATAATTTGACGAGTGCAATTTTTCTTAATTCCGAGCACTGTTTGTTTTATATCGTATCCGCAATCTTGATCGATAGACTGTACAACAAGCGGATATACAAACACACATATATATACATATATATACATATATATATATATTGATAATATTCTTCTTGTGACTTTAAAGAGTTACACTTTGACGATAATCACAATATTCATACGCACATAGGCGTGTTATACTCGTAGTTTGTCAAAGTAATTTGTCAGTTTCGCTAGACTTGGGTGACATGGTAGTCTAACAAATAGTTTGTCTTAATGGAAAATTCAGGTAAGCTCAGTTTTCTTCCGAGCATGACAAGCGGGGTCAAACTTTTAGATGACGCGCACAAGTTGGAAACAATGTACGAGTCATGAATGTAATGGTGTACTAATTTATGTGTTTGCATTTTATTTAATTAATTACGTATTTCATTTGTTGTGCATAATGCTTGGTCTCTCTCGCACGTTATATATTAGAGTTTCTCAGAAAGAGAAGGAGAGATAATTAGTTTTATCCAAGATAAAAAACAATATTGCGATCATTAAAAAGCGCGTCGCAGTGTTTAAAAGGTTGTTATATTGTTTTTTTTTTTTTTAGTAGTACGGAAGTAATTAAAACTTGGAGAGAAAAATAATTCTGACGAGCAACATTGACATTTGTGCTGCTAATGAATAAACGAATATGTGTATGCGTATGTGCGTGGGTATGTATGAACTCTCTTTTTTTTTTAGGTTCGTGGTGGTGGTGGTGTGCTTGGTATTTAGCGTCTTATCAACGGTAGAAACATACAGTGAGTTCGCAAACTCGACTCTTTTTTGGATGGTAAGTGTTCGTGTTATTAAACCTCTCGTTCAAGTGTTATTTATATATACATATGTGTATACATGTATGTTTGTTTGTTTTTGCATGTGTCAAAATACTGAAAGCACTGAGAGATCGTGCAATGTCAACAGGAGTGTTAACTATTATTCAAAAAAACGATACTATTGAGAAAAATTGTTTTTTTTTTTTTTTCAAAAAAACACTAAATTTATTTATGCATTTGAAAGAATAGACTTGATTTTTAATTAAATTGTTTATTGCTTTTTCTCTGCCTTTTTCTGCCTTCTTACATTACTTTAAAGGCAAATAAAGTTAATTCTTTCTCCTCCGTGACTCGATGTTCCAACATTGTACAGATTTACGATCACACAGTAGTTTTATGACGCGTCGTTTTCGTTTCTTTGCGAAAAAAATAAAAATAAACTCATGTAAAACGCGAAGCTCATCAGTGGACGGTTCAGGGATCATAAAAAAAAGCGCGGCTGATTTTCAAGATTGACTCTGACTTCACGATGCGGCAGTAATGTCGATGTCCTCGTTTTTCTAGGACATCCCGTTGATACACCCTTGCTTGTACAATCGATACAATAGCCACCTTCATCTATACGCCTACCCGGATTCATTGAACATTTATTAGTGTGTAAAGATTATTAGTTATAATGTCTGTAATAATCCACTGGTGACCATTATAGGAATTTTCTTCCTGCTGTCAAATAGTTTCAATTGGCTTAATTATTGCAATTATTTCCAACTCTAAAATCTCACCCTTTAAATTTGATTATCTATTAAGGGCCGCGAAACGTTTATCTCTCTGTTCAAAGTTTATGTTAACTTACTATTATTAAATTTTAAGAACCTTTGTTTAGCTCGTAACAGACCTTTTTTATTGCCTGTATTTATTGTTTTGATTATCTAGGTACATACACTGAGAAAAAAATACTATTAACTCAACTAAATGCGTTTCAGTTGAGTTTCAGTTTGTTATCTGAAATATCTTGTTTTTTTAATTCAAGCATATGGTAATAAAGATAACAAATTCGTATAAGTTGAATTAACAATAGTGATAATGAAAACATATTTAATTCACTAAACCATGAATTGTTTTGTCGAACATAAGTTGTGATCAATTTCAAATAAAAGATACTGTTAAAAAAGATGAAATAGGCAATTCTCATTTACTTTAATTGAATATAATCTGAATTTCTTCGTATTAAGTATTTCATTTAATCAAACTGCTTATTTTTATAAGCAGACAAAATATTGTGTTGTCCTATTGTGTTGTACATTCAAAGTTACTTGTATTTAAGCAAATTATAATTTTGTTAAAACAACTAAATTGTCTTTCGGTACAATCTAATTATTATATCTATTGAAACATGATATCTTCTCACATTAATCAATATTTTATTAACAGCCCGTGACCGCTGCATATAGTTGAATCGAATACTATTTTGTTACTTTACCAACTTTTTTTTCTCAGTGTAGCTTCGTCACAGAAAGAAAATAGTTGTCGCACGCATACACGTAATCTCTCCCGTGCGATTTGAGAGAGCACTAGAATAATTGAGAATTTCATCAAGATTGCGTTCGGGATGCGCGTCATTAAACGCGCATCACTCTGTTGTGTCATTCTGTTTTTATTACTCGTGTAAAAAACGGGAGATATAGAAATCACGCAAATCTGATCTTGGCACGTTTACCGAACGCAGCCCGAACGATGAAGTGAAAGATGTTAGTTTATTAATTCGATTTCACGATTAGGAAATATGTCTCGTGGTGTTCTTCGGCGTCGAGTATTTGGTACGACTGTGGAGCGCGGGCTGCAGATCCAAGTACTTGCGCTTTTGGGGACGGCTGCGATTCATACGGAAACCGATTTGCATCATAGGTGAGTTGTGTCTTCTCGACGACCGATATAAGCCGCGCGCGGTTGAAACCCTAATCCGATATATTTGCCATTGTCCGATCGCCGGTACAAAATTGAATTGTGAGAATGTCTCTTTGTTACCCATGTATCAGCTTTGTGCTATATCCGCATTTGTGATCGTTGCCGACAACGTTTGTGGAATTAAATTCGGTGGGGTAATATCGACTCCATTTTCCGCCAAAATCGAGATTTGATGTGTGCGCTTGTGTATCGCGACCATCGTTCTAACCGGACATTAGTTTCACGAACACAAAACACACACGCGAACAGGATCCGAGAGAGCGCGCGCGCGCGCGCGCGCAAAATTTCGCTTTTCACTCTACTATAATATTGATTACTCTCTGTCTCACAGTTTTGCAATTACGTTGATACTAAGCGACTGAAAGTTCGCATTAATCACGCGACATTTTGTTTTCGTGTATTTGTCTTTAGATTTAATCGTCGTGGTGGCGTCCATAGTCGTTCTGTCGGTTGGAAGCAAGGGTCAGGTATTCGCCACTTCCGCCATCAGAGGCATTCGATTTTTGCAGATCCTGCGAATGCTTCATGTCGATCGTCAGGGCGGAACGTGGCGACTTCTAGGCTCGGTGGCTTACATACATCGTCAGGTACGTGGGAAATGTCCTGTTTTGAGCTGCGTATATGTAATTTTACGTATAATATATTTGTGCAACAATATGCGTATTTGTTTGTCTCGCGTGTGTGACAGGAGCTGATTACAACCCTGTACATTGGATTCTTAGGCCTGATATTCAGCAGCTACTTTGTATACCTCGCCGAAAAAGACATTAAAGGACCCAATGACAAAGTAGACTTCGCCAATTACGCTGATGCACTATGGTGGGGAGTGGTGAGTTTCTCTCTCATTACCGATTCTTCTCTCTCTCTCTGACAGAAGCCTCTTAGTAATTTGGCAGCGATTTTAGGTCGTTGCTAACAAAGAAAAAACGTTTTTTTCCCATTTTTTTTTTTTATGACTGATGTCGCTATTATCCTTTGTCGAACGTTACACCGAGTGATCACAACGTGTGTTTTAAAAAAGAACATGTAACATTATGTAGAAAAAAAAAAAAAAAAAAATGCGAGGCTGGTTTTATTCGCAAAAATACAGATGAGGAATTAGGTCAATTAGAAATCAATTTCCCATGCTGATTGTGCAGTTAATTGATATTACGTAAAAAAAAAAAAAAAAAAAACACATACAAGGAACTCAAGAAGCGCTAATAATAGCGGAAACGATCGATTTGCAATTTACTCGTACGTTTCGACGAGACTGCGGCGATACGGCGATTCCGTGCTCACGTCTCAAGCGATAAGTAGTTCGAGAGTCGCTTACAATGATTACGCGCAACTCGATACGCTAATTGCTAATAGGATACGATAAGTAATCAAATTAACTAATTGCAGATCTGATTCCCATGATTTGACACCAACGCTGAATTGTTTTTGACAATTGCTCGTTTTTGTTTTGCTCTGTTTTTGTAGATCACAGTCACGACAATTGGTTACGGCGATGCAGTTCCGAAAACTGCTATAGGAAAGTTAATAGCCTCGTGCTTCAGCGTGTTTGCCATATCTTTCTTCGCACTTCCAGCTGTGAGTACACGTAATCGCAATATTATTCCGACACGTAGAAATTTTTTTAATGAAACTATAACTAACAAAAAAATTTAAATTCACGAGTTTTTTCAACTTTCGTGCAACAACAATCGCAATTGTCGCGTCGTTTCTTTCCCAGGGTATTCTAGGCTCCGGGTTCGCGCTCAAGGTGCAGCAGAAACAACGTCAGAAGCATTTCAATCGTCAGATACCGGCCGCCGCGATGTTGATACAGTGTCTGTGGAGGTGTCACGCCGCCGACAAACATTCCAACTACGTAGCCACGTGGGACATCCACATCAAGGACCCGGCGCCGGCGGGGCAACCCACTACACCCCTGGGCAAGGTAAGGTTTCCTGTTTACGAGTTTAACTGAGCGGAGCAGTAGCTATTCCACGTTTAGCTGATTGACTGTTGATGTTCTTAGATGCTTATATAATGTTCTTTGGACTAACCTTTAAGTCTGACCGTGTGCCGCGATTAAGTGATTATGCCGCACGAAACGAGGCCTAATCTGTGAGCGCCAATCTCTCGCTATCGACTCGATTCTCCTCGTTAAGACACGTGCCGCAAAAAAAGAAAAAAAAAAAACGTACATATTTAATCGCCTTCGCGATCTTGATGGCGATTCGGTGAACGCACGCGGTTCGCTAATGGATCTAAAATTACCCATGATTTCTCGTTCGACTCGGAATGTATTGTATCCTCTAGCTAATTGCGCTTCCAAGATCTCTCTAAATATTTATCGCGCGATTACATCTCCGCGCGCGCGCAACCATCGACTAATTTGCGATTATGCGAAGAAATTCGTTCCACTCGCCGTTGTGTTTGCTCCGTGTGTTACTTTCTTCGAGCGAGAAATCGAAGTTGCAAAAGCTACTGCGCCAAAACAGAATAGATAATAGAAACTGTTTTAATCTGATAACTAACAATCGAATCTGTGTAATTAAATTGTTATTTTTCAAAGCGGGGTTTTTCAAATCAGATTTTGATTTGTTCAAATAATCGAACGAATTCCAACAGTTACTTATTTTCTCGGCCAAAAGTACGAACAATCTTATATTTTTATGTGTCCGACGATAATTTGGCAGATTGAATGGATGCGAACGGAGAATGTGTTTTTCTGCTCGTAATTTCCGATGTTTGTTGTTATTGTATCGCCGAGATCCAAATAATTTTGTTCTCTCCTCTCCCCATACATGTTACTGCTCACATATGTGTGTTTACGCAGTTAAAAGATGCGCTTAGAAGCTTCTTTATATATATATATATGTATATGTATATACATATATATATTAACCGTTTTCTCCACGTACAAAATAATAACAGTTGTGTTATCGTTTTTCTCAGTTTGATTTGTTTTTTGTAACAGTTAAAAATATTGACGATTCACCCTTATATAATATATGTTTGATCCCTGGACGGACTGGTTTGTTGATTTCAATGTCGTTTATTCGTTGAAATGTTTTGAATATACGTGAAATGTGTGTATGCGGACAATCTTGATCAACTTCTAGATAACAAAATTTCTCGCGTTTTGTGTGTGGATCGCACATTTTTTTTTCAGCTTGTTTTCATTTCTGTATTTATATCTTGAATTTTAAACGGCGGCCATTAAACGTGCAGTCTCAGGATGTAACACACGGTTTATCGGTATTGAACTTTTGTGTGTATGTACCGTATGATATTCTCGCGAAAATGCAAATTCGATGAAGAAATCGGTCGACGAACTTAAACATTAAAATATAATTCAGTATATTAAAAGTTTCAAATATAAATTCTCTCATAACAAGTATAAAAATTGCACAAGTCGTACGGGCTCTTTTATTATTAAATTATCACCGAGAGAGAAATAACCTAAGCATCTGGTATAGATTTTTACATAAAATTCAATTCGAATTTAATAATTTGATTACACGTTACACACCCAGAGCGATCCGCTCTTATTATTTCCGTATTATTGCAGTGTTATTTCTCTCGTTGATAATTTTAACTCTTTTATTTAATTTTCGTATTTTGAAACAAGCATTCATCGCTCGAAAATTCCAATAACCCCGTATCCTCTGATATAAATTGGTTTTAAGTACATTATGATTAAACTAACAAATGCGATATGTTTCGACCAATGCTTTTCAATACTTCTATATATTTTTGCTTATAATTAATGTAGTTTTGAAACAGAAAATACGAGTACGTAACGTGTTTAAACTCAGTTCTTTAACATTAATCTGATAAATTTATTATTAAGAGATATTAAAACGTAGAATATAAAATTTGCAAAAAATTAAAAAAAAAAAAAAAAAAAAAAATTTGCAGATAATCACTTACTGAAGCGCTAACTTCTGTTGAACGTATAGGCTCACTTTNAAAAAAAAAAAAAATTGAAAATATAGGCTCACTTTCTCAATTTAACAATGATGATAAAATATACCTAATATATTTCAGTTGATTTGTGTAAAGAAGATGGTATGTAAATGATTAAAATTTATATTTATTTCCATTTTTTACTCTCTTTTGCATGTTTATTTTTTTCTAACTTTTTATCACATTTCTTTGTACACGTTTCTGTTACACCGTGAAACGTTCTGTCTATAATGTAAGCCGAGATACTCACCGTATTCACCGTGTCTATGCTGAATGTAGAATATATTACGTATATTAAAAAAAAAAAAAAAAAAGTCGTTCGACGCTATCGTACAACGTTGTAGAAAAATCTTATTTGCTGCACATTTCACTTTCTTGCTTGTGATTGAGAAGAATTATTATTATTATTATTTTTTTTTTTTGACATGAATCAAAGCCGTAGATGTCAACAACAACGTATAAAGCAGATGTATAGCTAATTTATCTTTTGAATAACGAAGCGATTCACTCGCGATATCGAACGAACTATGTACTTCTCGAATGAGCAACTTTTGTACATAAGCTTTTTCTAAAGCCAGTCAACCGAAAGAAAAACTATATAATCATTTGTTTGCGTTTCTACTTTTGACTTACTTACGTATTTTTCTTGCTATATCATTACGTTGTCTCTCTGAAGAATGACGATCAAAATGTCACATGTAAAATTGTCTTTACTTAGTAACATTGCGTAGTACGCATGTGCCCGTTTGTAATAACGTTTGTGATAGTTGTGCACTTTGCGCGATGCACTCTCTCGTTGTCTCCGCGTCAAAGCCTCTGCAAAGCTTGAAAAAATATATCTTACGCTGTCGAGTTTGCAACGGGAATTTACACCGATCTCGTGAAGTGTTCCTGCGCCAAAAAAAAAAAAAAACATACACTATTAATATTGAAAAAAAAAAAAAAAAAAATATTCCGGCCGTTTCAAACGTCAACGAAAAGCAAAGCGGATTTCTGAATATATTTTATCGACGCGTTTCGCAAAGTTTTTCTCGGTATAATTTATGTTTACCGTACCTTGTATAAGAAGGTCTTGCTTTTATAAAAAGTTCTGCGGAAAAACGTGAGTGAAAAAAGAGACCGCCAAATAACATATGCTCGACGCATATCAGTAGTACATTTCGAAATTAATTACTCTGTGGCGGTTTCCGTTTTCGTGCGGTCGCACCGAATCCGTTTCGTCTATGACGGGGGGGGGGGGGGACGATGCATAGCCGTAAAACGGTCATCACGCGCGATCGGCGCAATTTCCTGGCGTTGCAAATCCGTCCGTGCAATCTCCGTGAGCGATTGTCGCTTTTGCACCAATGTTATCCGAACGACGAATAATGACGACGACAGTGATGATGATGATGATGATGATGATGATGATGTTGATGATGATGATGATAATGATGATCTGCTCGTCGTAATGAGAGATAAAGAGTGAGAAAGAAACAAACCGAACGAGCTGATCAGTAGGGATAGTGCATGCTGTGTTCGATGTATGTCGTAATGGGAGGGCAACGGGGGTTCAGTCTCTGATGATCCAGGTGTCAAAGAAGGCGAGCTTGCTGAAGAAGCGTAAGTCGCGAAGCCGAATGGACGTCCAGCAACAACCGCAGCAGCAGCAGCAACAACAACCCCAGCAGCTGGCTCTGCCGCCTCCTCCTTCCGGCGACGTGTCGGCTGACACAACTGAGACAACCGGTCAGACCGAAAATCAACGCATCGAGATCGAAGGTGACGTAGTCTTCTACATGGAGGAGCCTAAGCCGGGTACGCCGAATCGCACCAGACGCGACAACCGGTGAGCGAGATATTAATTTCGATCGCGAATCGAAGAGAGAAATGCCCGTGAAATATAAATAAATATAAATATTTTATGTTGAACAAAAAATTGACTTGCTACTGACACAATGTTAACCATTCAAATACTCGCTGCTAACAATATTTTTTATGTAAATATATATTTATAAAAATTGAGATTTATATATAAAGAGATTTCTCTCTCTGTACATTAAAATCTGAGTCGTTCTAAAATAGCCCGATTCCGGGGCGAGTCAATCCAACACCGGAAAACCGAACCGAATTTTCGTAACAGCGCGAGAAATTGCGCGTCACTATCTTTAACGGACGTATTTCTGTTCATTTCGTCGAGTGGTTGAGTTCCCTCGAAAAGTCCGCTTTCAAAGCGATAGTGTGACACGTTGAAGTTGATATCGTGAAATTGGCGAGCTTATTTCCGAGTGTTCGTCGCCGTCGAGTGGCATCGAGTGTAAAGTGTATCAAGGCGTCTCTCCGGTGGCTTCTTGAATGCAAGTTTGCGGATAATTGCACGTTGATCCTCAAAGACGAAGGTAAAAGGCGAGGAATAGGAGTGTTTGATGTGTGATGTGTGTAAACGTGACGCGTGATCTCTTTTACAATAACCACTTTATATCTTCTCTCGCAAAGTTTCTCAACAGATACTTTCCCATGGTAATTCGCAAACGTGTGTTGCAACATTTACATAGTTATTCACAAAGTCCGTTAAAAAATATTTCAACGGCATTTCTTTCTCGATTATCAAAGGATATACAACAAATCGCTTCGGAGAAAGACTCGGAAGTTACTCAGCTGCGTGTGAAAACGAAATATAGATAGATTTGTTGTCGCGCGATGTATTCTGCGCTTAAACACGTCAAAAGAATATCTCACTGTTATCCACAAGTGTGTTTTTTATACTGACATTTTTTTTGGACGAAAAATATCGCGCTTAAAAATATTCGCGTCACAACTTGCGAGGAGAATAGGTAATTTCCTCTGAGGGGTAAAATCGACTTCGAAAGTTGATGAGAAATTATCAAAAAAAAATTATCAAAATAAATGAACATCGTCTCTGATCGTATTGCCGCGCGAAAACTTGGAGACTACTTACGTAAGTTGAGAATATTGCGACTAGATTCTCGCGGCAAAGTTCGCGATTCATAAAATATTACTTCAACGTCGCCGAGCTAATTCTCGCGAAATATACGAAATACGCGGGGGCGGCGAGCGAACGATTTACGAAACTTGCCGCGAGACAGACAGACACACGTCACACAGCCCCGTTATCTGAAGGGTACTTTCTCCGAAGCTTGTACGCGATAGAGAAAGAGCTGGTTTCGCGAGTCTGGTAGTTGAGTAGCGTGTTTCCGGTTGGCAGAAATGTTATCCCCGCGCACACGGGTTCGGTGACGGAAGCAACCAGCGACGAAATTGACATCGACATCGAGGAAGCTCAACCGCCAAGAGTAACAACGTGAGTATCTTTTTTACATATTTTTTGATTTTGTAATTTATAATAATCGCTGACAAACACACGTCTTACGGATCGAAAGCAATCTTACAGTTCTGTGTTTAATGCATTTTTTTTTTCATTTCTCTGCACCGAAAAAATTATATTCTTGTAAGTAGAAGATTTTATACTTAAAAAATCTTCTTAAAGATCTTAGATGATATTCTTCTGAAATTAAGAATATATTCTTAATTTAAGAATATAGTCTTTTTTGATAGTGAGATATATATGTTTTTCTACAGAGGCTTTTTATATTCTAATCGGTATATATTCTTATCAATATTACTATTTAGAGGATTTTCCTCTTAAAATAAGAAACTCTAAAGATTTTAGATGATATTCTTCCGAAATTAAGAATATATTCTTTATTTAAGAATATATTCTTAATTTAAGAATATAATCTTTTTCGATAGTGAGATATATATATGTTTTTCTATAGAGGCATTTTATATTCTAATCAGTATATATTCTTATCAATATTTAGAGGATTTTCCTCTTAAAATAAGAAACTCTTCTTGGCGCCTATTTTAGTATAAAATATACTTAAAGTAAGTGGGATATATATCCTCAAAACAAGAATACAATTTTTTCGGTGTGAGTATCAAAATACACGTCGACCAAAGTATACGAAAATCCGTTCGATCTAAAAGCGATTTACCCGATTTCTATCGCGTCGCAATGGTCGATCGTTGAGTTATTAAACGCCCATTTCGCGTGTATACTGACAAGGGAAGTGACGCAAGTGTCCCTCTCCGATTTTTGATGAGCTTTGAATATGTTGTAAAGTAGCTAAAAATAAGAGACTCGTATTTTTTTTTATGTGCTTTCTTGCACGTTTGGGGAGTGATACACCCCTTAGAAAAAAAACCGGTTTTTTTGTTTTATGCGAGTATCATCAAAACGGTAAGAGATATAAAAAAATGTTTCAAAAAAAAGTTGCATAGTATTTTATAGGCTTTGCAACCGCGTAGTTGGATTTATTTTTCCACAATTGAGACTTAAGGCTCGTTGAAATTGTTAACAAGAAATATATAAGGCTTTACGAGCCATTCGCAGGATGTTTGTGCGGAAACTGTGCGTGTATATATATATATATATATACACATGTAACGAATTCTACTTGTAAAAATTTTTACAAGTGAGTGTTTTTTGAATTGAAATCTCAATTCTTAAATTCGTTGAAGAGTTGTATGCACAGGCGACAAGAGGTCTTGTCAGGATGGCCCTCGTACTGGAGGGCTACCCTGACGAAGCCACTTCCTTTGTACTGAAGACACTGGAGAGACTGGTCGATAGATATCTGAAAAACGGCCCTTTGCTAGTACATCCGCTGTCTCCGGCTAAGTATGCCTACAGGGAGGGCAGATCAACAGATACTGCTTTGCACCATCTCGTGGGCAATATCGAAGTGCAGTTGGAAGCAAAGGAATATGCTCTGGGCGTCTTTCTGGACATTGAGGGAGCTTTCGATAGCACCTCATATGATGTCATCAGAGAAGCAATGACCATCACATTCCCGCTGCTCTAGCAGACTGGACACAAAGCATGCTAACAGGAAGAACCTTGATTGCCAATCATGAGGACTCAAGTGTGCATGGTTTCCCCGCTAAAGAATGTCCGCAGGGAGGAGTTTTATCCCCCCTGCTCTGGTGTCTGGTCGCGGATGAACTTCTACGAGAATTACAGAAGAAAGGTTTCCTTGTCTTTGGCTACGCTGATGACGTGGCCATTATAGTGCAAGGTAGTTTTCTTTCAACACTTAACGAGACTATGCAGAAAGCCTTTAAGATCATGCAAGACTGGTGTCAATCAAAAGGACTCAGGGCTAATCCATCAAAGACCAAGGCCATGATTTTCACCAGGAAATATAAACCGGAAGCCATTGAGCCGCTTAGACTCGGGCGCGAAGAAATAGAATACGTCCGGTCTGTTAAATATTTGGGAGTTCACCTAGACCCCAAACTGAACTGAAAAACACATCTCGGAATAAAGAGAACTAAATTCTATGCCTCCTATTGGGCGTGTAGAAAAGCAATGGGCAAATCCTGGGGTATCAAATACTGCCCTATGGATATACAAGGCGGTACTAGTACCGAGCTTAACATATGCTGCTGTTGTTTGGTGGCCTAGAGTGGAAAAAATGGAGTCAAAGAACCTGCTAAAAAGCCTACAGGGTAATTACCTGAGGGCTGCGGCAGGGACTATGAGAACGACACCAACAGAAGCGTTGGAAATAGTGCTCTGCATCCCACCTCTAAATTTGACAATCATAAGCGCGGCCAGACTCACAGCATATAGACTGAGATGTCAGGGGGAGTGGAGAAATTTCGATAGGGGCCACACCAGGCTTTTTTCACAAACCTCCCTTTACCTTAAAACAGGATAGAATATCCAGAATATGGCAAGTGGACAAAACGTTTTTTATAAACTTGACCACCAGGGCAGACTGGAAAAACGGAAATCTTCAGATCCAGCCGGGCGTTCAGGCCTGGTTTACTGATGGATCTGGAGCAAACGGCCGCTTTGGAGCGGGCATATACTGTCCAGGATCAAATCACAGGGAGTCGTTCTCCCTGGGTAGATTGGCCACGGTCTTTCAAGCGGAAGTCCATAAACAAAGATTGTGTATCGGTCTTCTCACAGGGCATTGGGCCTTCAGGGCACATTTATTCAACTTAGGCCTAGTCGAGGTGTAGATTTTGCGGTGAGGAAAGGGAGGACAGCGTGCACATACTGTGTCGCTGCCCGTCTCTAGTACTCAAGAGGTTCAGATCTCTGGGCTCCATGTTCGTGGAGCCCGAAAATCTGAAAATACACAGTATCGGCCACTTGTGTAACCTGGCAGCAAATGCTGGGCTAAAACAGCCTGATTGATAAACTACTAGCGGGAGTCGCAGAGGATCTTATAGATCTAGGTGTGACAAAAGGGACTTACAAGCCCCCCGCTTTCAGCTTATCTCATCTTATCTTATCTCACCGTTTTGATGATACTCGCATAAAACAAAAAAACCGGTTTTTTTTCGAAGGGGTGTATCACTCCTCAAACGTGCAAGAAAGCACATAAAAAAAAATACGAGTCTCTTATTTTTTTTAGCTACTTTAAAACATATTCAAAGCTCATCAAAAATCGGAGAGGGACACTTGCGTCATTTCCCTTGTGAGTCAGATCGCACCGACCGAAATCAGAATATAGGAAGCCGAGGAACGTATATCTCCATGCAAATTACTTCCACTTTGTATGCGAAATCGATAGCGCCGGGAAATTTTCATGTACTTCGTGCATACGATAATATACGGATGAATGCCGCGCAGATCGTTAAAAGAGGAAGAGAGAGAGAGAGAGAGACCTTCTGCGAGAGAAGAAGTGAATGCACTAATATAATTCGACAAATTTAATTTGAAACAAACAAAATCGTTATCAATGGCTGTTGAAGCAAAACACAGATGCTGATGTGTAAGTGGTCGAATCAATTTATTGAACCTAATGTATAACGTTTTCGACCTTGTATTGAGGTCTTTCTCAATACAAATCTACAATTAAAAAACTTAATGTACTATCCAAATAATAATGAAAAATTAAAAAAATCGCAAAGGAAAGATATTAAGAGATAATAACGGCACTTAGAAATTACTGTTGTAAAAGTTATCGCACGGTCATCAAATTTAATTTGATTTCTCAAGAATCACGTAGAGTACTTCGTGCATCGACTCGCGGCACTCGAATTACCCGAGTCTCGGGTTTCAATCCTTTGAAAGGAGAAACGAGAGAGAAGTATTCGCAATTCAATCTCTAAAACGTTCAATATTGTTGAAAAATTACCTCACCGCTTAGGCAGCAAACCGTGTATCGTTACGTTTTCGAATGTGCACTTGTCAACTTTCGAAAAACAAACTAATATATATACGTCTTCTGTACGTGCTAACATCTATTTTCAGGAAAGTGCCAGAGCGCTTTATATATATATATTTGGTTCCACATCTCCTTGGACTTTTAATTCGCCGGTTTAATTTAGCATTCACCTAGATATTATATTCGATTCGACGACGCAACCTTATCGGATGTGTTCGAACGATGCGATTTCGGCGTCACACAAGGCAAAACTGTTTCATACGAATCGCAAATCTAAAATTGGGATTCGGTTTAATAATTAACTTGATACCCGGGTCGGGTGACAAATAAACGCGGAAATTATTGGCGTTTCTCTCGCCGCGTCGTCACTTTGTTGTTCCTAAAGAGGACGGCGACTCGACGCGGCGCGACGGCTTCTCTCGCGCTATTGACATTTCGAGGCAAGTCGATTCTGCGGGCGCGAATGGAACACACGGGTATTCCGCACAAAAGGTCTTTTTCGAGCTTCGAGCCCTCATACAGACCTCGTAAGTGCTTTTTCCATCGGGCCATTACTTTGCACCGCGCGGCCGCCGCCGCCGCCGCCGGTACGAATGACCTAGATTTCGCGCGACGTCGAGCGCGCGCCGCGCGTTCGCGCACTCGAACTTGTACATAAAGACACTCGTCAGATTTTCCTCTCCTCTATCTTCTCTCCCTCTTCTCGCTCCCTCGCGCGATTCATCTGCTTTCTCGCCTCAAGTTTTCTTTCACTTAACCAACTGAAGAGGATATCTCTCGTTCGTGGGTATATATCTCGGCACATTCGAGTTCTGTATATCCATCCCTCCGCGTGTGTCTATTTCCTCTCGCTCAATTTCAATTTACATCAATATCTGTGCGCCGCGCAGCAGGTCACAAATTTTCTTTGTTTCCTAACTGATGCTTCCGCTAATTCCCTTCTTCCACTGTTGTTGTTCTTTATTACGAACTTCTCAAGTTTCTTAGCGCGTGTCGAGTGTAATCCCGCCGTTTGTCTATTATTAGCGCACGGTTCGAATTTTCGATATCAAAAATTTTGTATCACGTTTCACGGACATTTTTCGCGGACGTTTTGTCATTTTGTCACGAAACACTTCCCCGTCAACATCGGTATTTGCATCCACGACAAAAGTATTTGTCGATAGTCCTAAGTATTCTCTCGATGAGAGAAGTAAGTATGACGAAGAACATCAGAGCACACTTTTCTCGAGCATATTTCCCCCGTTCTTCAGACAAGTGTCGATGCCGACGACGGTGAATAGCTAGCGTGAAGTTAAGAGGAAAGGAAAACCAATATTTTGACCAATATACATATATATATATATATATATGTGCAGCCGGTGTTTGTAGTTCGAAATGGATATACGAACGTATGACATTGCGTCCGCGACACGCGAATTCAATTTTTATCTCATACAATTTCGAGCGAATTACAAAAAAAAAAAAGAGATAGCTTTATTGACGTTACTTTTGTGTCGTTGTTTTATCTGAAATAACTTTGTTTAGTTTTGTTTCCTCTATTTTTTTTTTGTTTTACTTTCGGGACGTGATGCTTTACGTAATTTGCGTTATCAAGCAGTCTAGTGTTACACTTCGTTACTTAGTTATTCCTTGTCCGTAACGATGAAAAGGAAACGAGTTGTATCGAGTTGCATCTTTACCGTGTGCCGCGATCGACGAAGAAAATTAAGTTAGCGAAGATTGAAACTCTCTCTCTCTCTCTCTCTCTCTCTCTCTTTCTGTTTGAAGAGAAATCAATTTCTCTTCCCAAACTGAATTAAGCGTACCTATACTCGAAGCAAATATAATGAAGTGGTCGATTGAGATATATATATATAACGCGATATCTCTATTGTTAAGTGTAAAATTAAACTTAATTTTTTTAATACGTTAAGATTCAATTTTTAATTTTACTTTTTGTTTTTATTTGTGTATAATACGCTGAGATCTCAATTTTTTTTTTATATTCTCCTTTTTCTTCCTCTAATAATTTTCCACCACTTTTCTTTCCCCCCTTCGTCAAATTGCACGAAACCAGGAAATTATGTCTTTTTCCGTATTACCTGTCGATTTAAATGTTATGGTTACTCTTGTCACTTCTCAGGTTGACAGAAGCACATCGAAATGCTATTCGAGCTATCAGGAAGATCAAGTATTTTGTGGCTCGCAGGAAGTTCCAACAGGCTAGGAAACCGTACGACGTTCGCGACGTCATCGAGCAATACAGCCAGGGTCATCTGAACATGATGGTGCGAATTAAGGTGAGCCGATATCTTTTCGTCGCGATCGCTTGTCTTTCACTCTGAAGATGTTTCATCAAAAACAAAAAAACAAAAAGAAAAACAATTGATTAATTTATCCCGATTTTCAAAAATCATATCTCAGTTGTATAGCGTGACTACCGTGTACGGAGTTGTTAAGTCGGTTGCGTGATTTGATTCATTCGCAGGAGTTGCAGAGACGATTGGATCAGACTCTGGGTAAACCGGGAAGCTATCTGGCAGGACTCGATCGGGCGGGCAATATGAAACCCATGACGATTGGTGCGCGATTGTATCGGGTGGAGCAGCAGGTGCGTTTGTGTTTTCCTATCTACTATTGTCGCAAACGTTTACGACATCATTCCGTTATCTTAACGCGTCCACGCGATTTGCAAACTTGTGTCGAGTTTCCAGGTTTGTGTTTGCACGATGTACGAATAAATAAAAATTTACTTCTTCGCATATAAATATTTTGAGAGGCATATAAGGTTGCGCGTTTACGGGAATTTATTAGGAAGTCTGTGGATTGCGACAGTCTCAATTTTCATTTTATCATAATTTTTTTGTCAGATGACTGTTTCATCTTCGGCGATTGTTCACTGATGAGAAACGTGCTACATCAGTTTTTTTATTTCTCACTTGCTCACGAAGTGTTTTTTTTTTTTTTTTTTTTTTTTTTCACTTAAAAGAGAGAGAAAACACGCGAGTATATGAAATATAAAAATGCAAGATTATAAAATCGACGTTTAACAATTCACGTTTGTGCGACGAGGATTAATAATTGAATTAATTATGCCAAGTTTCGCGCAGCTTTGGCAAAAGCCGATTATGGAAATTATGCGATATTATTTAGCACAATATGCTATTAAAACGATTTCACAAGTGACCGAGCACGAGTTTCAGTGGAAATCGAAAGAAAATACACGATATAGGTTTATAAGATTTTTGTTTTTCAGCGAGAATTAAACAATCGTAGATTCGAATATAAATTATAAGACGTCGGGATAAACTGTTCGCTTTCAGTTGTCGGTGATGGACAAGAAAATAGACCAGTTGATGTACGTGATGAACGCGGTGAAACAGAAACAGCAAGTTCCTCTACGCAACATTGAAAACGACATCTAACATAACGCCCCCGAAGAACAAGCGAAAAATCACCCGCGGCTCCGCTTCTTCTGCCTTGTGTAACTGAATATAACCAAAGTAAAAAAAAAAAAAAAACAAAAAAAAAAAAGAGGAGAACACGACCACTCTGTGAAAGTTGTTAAACGGTTTTTTGGATTACCGTTTTGTGTGTTTTTTGTTTCAAATCTTCAATGGGTAAGTTCCACTTGCCGTTCGCGATATTCGTGAGCGTTATCAATTTTTGTTTAACTTTTCATGTGAAAACAAAGATGAAATGATTCAATGAGCGTTGTGAACAACAAGAACTTATCCCAATGTAGATCTCACAACGAAGAGAATGAAATTGGAACAGAATTTGCTTGCAATCGTTCTCGATTTCGCGTGAACTTTCGAATTTATTTGTAATGTCGCGCGATTTGTTTCTTCGGCCTAGCACAAACGCATAGATGCTCAGATGATACCTCCGTTTTAAGTTCGCATATATATATATATATATATAAATATTCATCCTATACATCGTCTTACAATATTTTAATGTTCCTCAATCACTTATACTCTCTTTCTCTCTCTCTCTCTCTCTCTCTTTCTCTTCATCTTTCTTTCGCATATAGTACTGTTTATATTTTGTACATAGATTATTTATATACACACAGAATATATATTAAGACTCGTAGTATTAGCTCGTATCAAATTCTCCTTAGGATCATAAGCTGCGACGCAGCGTAGATCAAAACTTTTCTCAAGTAAAACTTAGATCTTTAATAATTTGTCGTTGTTAAATTAGAATTAAAGGAGATGTTGCGGATCGATCTGAGGAGACAGAAGACATCATATGATTGCAGTTATAATTTCTCAAACTGCTAAGATATTATCCTAAATAAGACGAGCAATGTAAACGTTTTTAACTAAGATAACAGACGGACTCGTGGTGTTTTGCAATTCGCGGTTTGGTATTGATTGATTTTAACGACAATAGTCCTTCGCGTATAGGCAAAAGATTGTTCTTTTATTCAGGTGATTCTGTCGCACTTTATATATATCAATCACCTTATACATATTGCTATATACCTACGTACATATACAGTGATAATAGGATTAGCGACTTTCTTAAAACCAGACAGCTTCTAAGAGTATTTTTTAATTAGAAGAGACATATGTATACATACAATACATGTATAGGTGTAGGGTCCAATATATACATATATATATATATATATTTTAAAGACTTTCTCGTGAACCAAAAACACGCTTTTACTACTGCAATAAACGCGGTGCTTGATTCGAGCCGATCGATTTTTATTTCATCCGTGGAATTTTATGGATGATTGGACACATAAAATGTCACACACGCACACACAACTCTTTGTCAACTTGATCGTGTGTGTATTTCTCTTTTTCTTTCATATATATTATATATTATATATATATATATATATATATCTAAAATGTTTCTCTATACATAATTTTTATATATAAAATACAATCTATTGTAATATATTTTTTGTATGTTTTCGCGCTTTTTTAAATACGAAAGAATCGTGTGAAATATATTATTATTTGAACACCGAGTACTAAGAGATCGTTTTCGAATCAAGGACAGAAACTAACTTCTATTATTAGTTATAATAAAGTGGTAGTCAAGTCAATATTTTTTGAAAAGAAAAAACAGTTTAATAATCGTATCAAAACAATAAAACGTTGTTTACCAAATCTCTTCTTTCGACCAAAAAATACGCCGCCGATTTATATTTTTTGACAAACACTGAATTTTGTCTCAAAGGTTCCTTCTTCAATTTTGATAATATATCATCAAACACTCAGCATATACTTTCGACACTTTTATACACGGTGCTGTACATAAATTCAAAATCGTTTTGTATAACCGAATTCTCTCCGCAGCGTTTGACTATCAATTTATTATAAGTGTGTATTCCATCGAAATATATCAAGAAAGTGCACACGGAAACTTAAACAAAGTACACGCTGTGAAAAACACGCTTAGCCGTACTTAGCTGTACGTGCACACAAGCACATTCTACGTGCCTCTACTTGGACACAAGTGATTAATAAAATTTACGGTAACGTATAAATTTTAAATAATATTACAAATTACGAGACGATAGATAACAAAGAATATAGATTTTAATAGTGACGCGGCAAAGAATTTTTCTTACCATTTTGTCTATAAATTATACGTATACCATTATTAAGTAAAGTTTTTAAATACAATATATATTTTATAGTTCCTAAATTTTACAACAATCTTTTATTTTTAACATTTTGAAATAATTTTGGTTTTTTTTTCACTTTCTCGCGCATTTTATCAAATTTAGATTTTTGTTCTGCTTTAAGTACTCAATGAAAAAAGTTCTTTGCAGAGCGCGCATACTTAGAATCTCGAATATGAAAAGGAATCGAAACTCTGGTACAATACACATACATGAGCAAATAGACAAAAAAAACTTTACGAGTACTTATATAGATGCAAGTAGTGACAATCAACAAACATTCCCGTATTTAAAACGTGATTTTGCGCGAAAATCAAATTTTGCTTTCGCGATCCATCGAGTGGTATTTTCGGTAGAAACAATTCAGTCAACGAAATAACGTATAAAATAAGTTTAATTATAATTCCGTTTGACATAACGATCAGTGATAATTAATGGCCTCGCGTTTTAAGCACATCGTTACACAGTGAACAAATCTTTAATAATGGCACACACTTGAAAGAAAAGAGAAAATTAAAATCTGAAAAAAAAAATGAAAACTAACACTTTTCTCTTTATACAATTTTATTCTATATTTTTATTATTTTTCACAAATTTCACAGGAATTTGGTAAAAAACAAGTCCGATTGAGAATTGTTCACAACAGCAATCAAAGAGATATATATAAATTTTGTTTTGCTACGTTGAGTTTTATCGAAAAAGGTCCTTCGAAAGTCAAAAAAAAAAAAAAAAAATAATAAAAAATAATAGTTGCAAATAGAACCAAATGTAACGCGTAGATACAAATAAAGTACGTAGTCTGTATCGCTAAGATAAATGAGCATGGAGACATGTATACTATATTATACTCACTTAAATTGTGTGTACACGCACTTAGTCGCGTCATTAGAACTTCACGCACGTAAACTCACGACAGAGATCGTGTTTGAAAAGACAACTTCGGATTGTTTTACATATAGATCGGTTTTGCAAGCGTTACTTTTTTTATTACGCGTAAACATATATCAGTATTGAAAACTAAAGGATTAACGGAAGTGAGAGAAGAGTCGAACGATGAAATCAGACGAGAAATTTGTTAAGTAATTAATTAAAATGTGATACAAAATGTAATATACATCTATATCTTTTAGTTTTTAGACAACAGAATTATAGAAGAACTACTATATTACGCGGAGGACCAAACGACACGATGGCCTCTCTTTACATAATCTCGTAAATACTCGAGAGATATCTTTGCTTTAGTTTTTAGACTGACACGTCGATAACATCCTCTTATCGCCGACGTCCATAGACTAATTAAATTTAGTCGATACACTGCGCATATATATACAATAGAATCGCTAATTCCCATAAATTACATCTAGCTCTTACAGTGAACTTAAGCTCGATAACTTTTGGGATTCTTTGTAAGCGCGTGTGTATTTTCATGGATTATATATGTGCCTATATATATATATATATATACATATACAAATACTAAAATACTATATTAGAACAAAACTAATTTAATAAGAGATATCTCGTTCTTTCCTTTTTTTTGTTTTTAATCCTTTTCTTTTTCTCATGAAATTCTACTCGTGAGTTTTTTATTTTGTTTTTTCCGTACACTGAGAAAAAAATACTATTAATTCAACTAAATGCGTTTCAGTTGAGTTTCAGTTTGTTATCTGAAATATCTTGTTTTTTTAATTTCAAGCATATGGTAATAAAGATAACAAATTCGTATAAGTTGAATTAACAATAGTGGTAATGAAAACATATTTAATTCACTAAACCATGAATTGTTTTGTCGAACATAAGTTGTGATCAATTTCAAATAAAAGATACTGTTAAAAAAGATGAAATAGGCAATTCTCATTTACTTTAATTGAATATAATCTGAATTTCTTCGTATTAAGTATTTTTCATTTAATCAAACTGCTTATTTTTATAAGCAGACAAAATATTGTGTTGTCCTATTGTGTTGTACATTCAAAGTTACCTGTATTTAAGCAAATTATAATTTTGTTGAAACAACTAAATTGTCTTTCGGTATAAACCTAATTATTATATCTATTGAAACATGATATCTTCTTACATTAATCAATATTTCATTGACAGCCCGTGACCGCTGCATATAGTTGAATCGAATACTATTTTGTTACTTCACCAACTTTTTTTTCTCAGTGTACATTGTGCTAATCGGTGCAGTGTGTAATTTCTCTTCCGCGGGTAAAATATCTATCGTAAAATTAAATCGTTAATTAGCAACTGGTAGAAATAAAGGCGGTCTGCTAGTAAACATAGCGCGCAAAGCTGGGATTGCCAATGTAATAAGTTCTTTATCCGTTTATTATTTCCCTCTAAAACAAAAAAACTAGTGTGTATATTTGAAAATCATTTTGTCTACAACTTTATAATTATATAATCTCAAAATTCCAACCGATAAGTAGCAAATGCAGTTTATAGATATTCTACACGCGTGAATTACGTGCAAAATATTTTGTACACATGTAGTAGACGCGCGCGCACGCTCAGTTCATATGCCAGTGTTTTTTCTGTATATACGTTAAAGCGTGTGTGAAAAGAGGGACCGTACATATCCGAGATTTATTGTTTCTGCCTTGCAGTTATTTATTGTAAATTTTTCTATGCTCTAAAAAACACTAAAAACTGATTCGATTTGTAAGTATATACTCAAAGTAAGGCGGGAGTGAAAATATAGCGATAACTTAGTTTGAGATCCGTTCAAAAGGACCGATCATAAGACTTTAAGAATCACGGTTTACACAATTTCGCTACATATAATAGAACCTAGTAAACATTGAGAGTACCAACCCTAGACCGTGTGCTCTCGAGCCTAAAGCGATATATCGATCGATCTCGTTTGCAACATGCGCAGTTTGTTAGTTTAGGCATTGTGCTCGCAGCAATTCTTGTCGCAAAATAAAACATTTATTGTTTTTTTGTCTTTCTGTGATTCAAATGCATGACAACATACAGATAGTGTGCTAGCATAATATACGAGCATTTTTAAGATATTATTATTGCGAATCATATTATTGCAACGGTAGTTATTATTCCGTGAAGTGTCATTAATATATCTTCGCGCTCAAAATGGATCAAAATATCTGAAACACGGAGTACGATTACATTCGCAATACCAGTAGTGTAAATTTTGTTAAAAAAATATCAGAATATATATTTCCTACTTGATTCACATAGGAAAGGGCATCTATTAAAAAAAAAAAAAAAACCAAAAAAAAAACAAATCTAACTAGGCCTTTTTATATTTTCACGAATTGGCAAAGATAATGTAAGAAAGACTTGTAAGTAAATCTTGAGAAGAATCGGTAAACATATCTATATATGCATGTATCTATATACATGTATTACTATATTTTCGAGAGTGTATGTGAATGGCGTGCAGTGTCGGCTTAACTGATTCGTTTATTGCGAAGCGTAAAACAGGCTGGCTTTGTCTTTACTTTGATAATAATAAAAACTATCACTACATTTTACAACGATCCTGGAAGTCTGTAAATAAATAGATCTACAAATCGTTGCCTTTTGTACATACGATTATATCTCTCTTTCTCTATTGTTGCTATCTATCGATTAAAGAAGAGAGAACGCGTATTCGATAAGAGTAAATTTGAATTATTATGTAGATTATAACTAACCAGTTATAAATTTTTCCCCTTTATTATGTATTTTGTTTTGTATGTAATGACAAAAGTTGACTTTGCACGCAAGTCCTTTTGATCGCTCATCTTTAAGTAAAACGCGTTCCGTAAAAATAAGTAGAAACTAAGGTTTTTAAATATTTGTTGCACACTCTCTCTTTAACACTGTAAATAATTGTATATCAGTTAAATAATTGTATATCAGTTTGCTCCGGATGTATAACGTAACACGTAACAATGAGAATAAATTAGAAAAATTAGAAATACCGCGTTAAAAATAATCAATATATAAGTGTACAGTAAAGAACGCGAAGTCATCACAATCTTCGACAATCACGCGAGAAACTGTTCTATCAAAATGTCTGCAATGCAATCAAGTAATTACGTTCTTGTGTTTTTTTTTATTTTCTTATTGAATGTTATACATTTTTTCAACGCGTGTACATATGTATATCCTTTACCTTACTCGCGTCTGTTTTTTTTACCAAAATCACGCGAAAAAGAATACACGTTTTTCCTTCGACGGAAAAAAAAAAATATTGTTGCATAACAATGACAAGTTTGAGTGGACTATCAATTATTGTACTCCGTGTTTTTTATGTTGAATAAGAATTGTTCTTTTGTTTTTTTTTTTTTTATATATATATTTTTATTCTTAAAGACAAAAAATTATAACACTAGTGCTCTACAGTGAGATATAACACGTATATGCTATATTAATATATTGTATTGAATATATCAAAAGTTATAAAAAAAGTAATATATAATCAAGAATAATAATAATAATAATAATATATCAAAGAATATATATTTATCAAGAGAGCCTTATGCGCAAAATAATGTCCTTTCTCTCTTAACATTCCTATATATATATATATATATATATTAAATAATATATATATATATTAATAATATATATATATATATATAATAAATAATGCTAAATAAGTGTAATATTGTTGAAATTATATGACATGTTAGATGTTACACTAACGCTACATTAAATTAATAATATGAAGTAACATAGAGGCGGAGTGGAAATGGATAAATTTTGACTCACCATATTGTGCTGTGTACCTTCTTCGATACAAGCAAAACAAAAAAAAATGTACAGTCTTAGAGAGTTAATTATAAAGAAAATGAATGATTTATTTCGCGCGACTATGCACTTTGATTACAAAAAAAAAAAAAAAAAAACCTATGTCGAGTCGAATTTCAACCAGCTTCTTCCGCCCGCAAATCGAAAAGAAATATATTTCTCGCAAATGTATATCATATGAACGTTGTGCGACTGTATTGTGTTGAGTGTACATTGCTCTATCAATTACTTTCTCTGTAAGATATTATAGCGATTTGTTTATCTTTTTTTTTCTGACGACAGCGAAAAACTTTTGCACGTTTGGAAAATAATTTGTACAACCAAATTCTCCACTTCTCATATTTTTTTTATTGTCATTTTATTCTGAATTTGCATTTCTCTCGGTGGTTCGGAATCCACCTTAAACTGTAAATCCACTCGACGCGCATACATGGAATTCTGGCGTCATCCGCATGTCTGTGTCAGCTCGCGTAGAGCAGAATTTATAAAATTCTTGCGTGGCGAGTCGGCTTTTAACCTATTTCTGCTTGAAAACAAACTCAAAATTGCTCAAGAGAATAAAGAGAAAAAACTCACTTGAAGAAGTGAGAGTTAATTAGTTCCGAGACGAGACCTTTCTTTCTCTTGAGAAGTGGGGAACTCTGCTGTACAAAAGCGTGTAATTTTGCAACAACGGACATTACAATGATTCTTACGATAGACGCGTATATATGACTTTCTGCGGCAAAGATATTTTGCAAGTGTCCTTCCAATTATGTAAATGACTTACCGCGCTCCGACATTTTTAGATATTTAGTCGAGCTTGCAATTTTACATTTTGATGGTCCATCCATCAGCTGTAATATAGAGAAGACGATATAGTTACGAATCGAAATATAGAAATATGTAATGAAAGAAGACAAATGTAAATGGAACAACTTTGTATTGTAATTGACACGCGAACATATATATATACATGTGGATGGACCAAACGCATCACACAAAATCACCAACTGCGCGTGGATATCCAATCTCCTGTCAGATATTTTACATTCACAACAGCGTTATCTATATAATCTAAGCATAAATTTTAATCATAAGCATACAGAATAATTATTATTATCGGATTATTGTAACTTTCGAACTAGTAAACGTTGAATAAACTATATCTAGTGTTTTCTTGAAACACATCTGTTTATAATTTTCTATTCACGAATTTTGAATTTTTGTGGAATTTATAATAGTCTTCCGTTTCTCTTTTTGTTTGGAAAACTTTTTAACATATTTGAAAATCTTCTTGCATAGAACATGGATTTTTTTTTATAATAGTATCTCTTTTTGTTATTTTACATTTTTTGATATTATTTTTTACGCATGTTTCTCTTTTATTAGAGTTGAGTGTGTTATGTAAAATTTGAATTTATGCGCGCGCACTGCGCGAGTTGCAGCCCGCGAGACATCTGCACAGGTTTCTGTTACCTATCGCACATCTTGAAAACCTGAAGATAAAGAGGATCTCGCTATGTATATACTTGTGTGTACATTTTGCAAATTTACATATAAATTTTTTCGCATGATTGTTTAAATGCAAATGATACAAAACAGAAAAATAAAATGAGATAAGAAAAATAAAATGAGATAATTAAAGCTTGTTTTTTTTTTGTAGCATCCAGTTAATTGTTCGCCACTTGACGTCGTTCCTTCTTCTTCATCCTTTGTATCCAACATGCCGTCTCTTTGGCTTAAGTTCTTGCTCTCGTTCCATTCCAAATTGAATTTTTCATTTTCGTCGCAGCTGTTCGGCGGCGAGGAACAAGAAATGTATCGAGAATGACGAAACTCTCGCGAAGTAATCGAATTATTATATCTTGGAAATCGAAATATCACAAAATTGTGTAACTCTCTAATTAAAAACAAACCTCTATAATTGATTAAGAAAATTTATTCTATATTTGAGTTAATAAATTTATTCCGATTCTTTTTTTTTTTTATTAAAGAAATTCCGCCGCTGCGGAATAGCGATGGCGACTCTTTCTTATACGATGCTCATTGAAGAGTTGCTTAGAAACAATCGAGTATTCTATCGACTAGTGTGCCGCCGAGCGCTCAGTCCGCGCGCGAAAGTAGAAGTAAGACGAGACGGAGGAGGAATGTTTTGCTGAACGCGCGTCGCAGTTTCATTCATGAGGTCGTTCTTGCACAAAATCGTGCCCGATGAACGAATGGACTTCGCTCGCCGGAGTCGCCGAACAGGATGTATCAAACGAAGAAAAATTATATTCCCGGTCGTATTCTCGTTCGTTAATTATAGACTCTCTAATATCTAATTAAGAAACGGCTGTTATTAACGAACGAAGTGTCGATCTTTGTGTATTTTTTCTTTGACTGAGAGAGACACTTTGTTTATCTTTTGATAAAATGTGAGCATCTGTCGTGCGCGAATTTATCTGCATACATTACTCGACGCAAAAACAGATCCCACAGGATCCACGCCTGTGGTACGACAACCCGAGAGCGAGACAAATTGAAGTTTTTCACGAACAAACCTGTCCGTAGACCACCGCGAACTTGTCTTCCTTCGCTTTAAACTAGCTCCTTTGGAAACGATGAAGACTACATGGCCCTGTTCGCTTTGAGTTTTAGTAGAGAACGTACGCTTTGATTCTTTCAAGATAAGAATTTACAAAGAATATATATATATATAATTATTGCTTATTAATTTAGATATTAATTTCCTTTTGTCATTCTTAAAAGTTTCATCGCTGGCGACGTTGCTTCAGTTTCATGAGAGACTTTTAACAACAGGAAAAATTAATATAAAGCAAATCTGACAAATACGTAAAAATTCAATGTTTTAAAGAAAATTACAATAATTGTCAAAACTCTGTTTTTTTTTTTTATGAAGTACGATAATATATTTTTCGAGTGTATCAAAATTGAAATGTTTTATCGGATTTTCGAGAGAAAAATATGCGAGAGAGCGTTAAATTTAAATCTGCTTTCTTCTGAAATTATTAGCATCTTCTTCGAAGATTGTTAACGTTCGCGCGATTTTAGCATTACACACGTAGTCTGCCTGTCTTTTCCGGATTCGAGATGGCAACCAGTTTGCCGGGAACTCAGTGCTTAACAACATCGTCTTTTTTCATCGAAGCATATGCTGAGCCTATATTAGGAAACTTGCAGTCACGTGTAAGAGAAGATATAGCGCGTAGGCGCACGAAGAGGCAAAAAATCAGAAATTTGACGCAAACCTACCAATTCGAATTATATCGATATATATATATTTTAGACACGTTTGCTCAATATTTTGTTATTCTTATAAAAATTTAGTTGTGAGTACGCCGAAAAAATTATATTCTCGTAAGTAGAAGATTTTATACTTAAAAAAATCTTCTTAAAGATTTTAGATAATATTCTTCTGAAATTAAGAATATATTCTTTATTTAAGAATATAATCTTTTTTCGATAGTGAGATATAAATGTTTTTCTATAGAGGCTTTTTATATTCTAATCAGTATATATTCTTATCAATATTACTATTTAGAGGATTTTCCTCTTAAAATAAGAAACTCTTAAGATTTTAGATGATATTCTTCCAAAATTAAGAATATATTCTTTATTTAAGAATATATTCTCAATTTAAGAATATAGTCTTTTTCGATAGTGAGATATATATGTTTTTCTATAGAGGCTTTTTATATTCTAATCAGTATATATTCTTATCAATATTTAGAGGATTTTCCTCTTAAAATAAGAAACTCTTCTTGGCGCCTATTTTAGTATAAAATATACTTAAAGTAAGTGGGATATATATCCTCAAAACAAGAATACAATTTTTTTGGTGTATATATACACGTCAATAAAGACAAGTTACGAGTTGTTGTCCTCTAAAATCTTCGTTCTTTGCGTCAGACGAATTTCGTCAGAAAATTTACAATGCTGGAAAATATAACAAGAGAATAAATATATATAACACACACACACATGAAAAGTCTATTCGATACTATTGAAAAAAAAAAGAAAATAGAAGCTCTTTCACGAAGTGAAACAAATTCGCTCGTATATAACGTCGCGCGTCTCTTTTTATAAAACACGTGAGTTTTGTCATCATATTTTTTTTTTTGACGCAACGGTTTTTTTCTATCTTTTTATATAAACTCTCGGATCGCGCGCGGAAAATCTACAAGCAAAAGATAATTCCAAACCGCGTTCTATCACCTGACGGAGAGAGAATGTCTTTCTCGACGCGGATGGAGATGACAAGAGTCATGTTCGTCGCGCACATATGCAATTATTAAATTTTTGTACCGCGCGCTAGCTGAACGCGCACATCCGTTCCTTCTCCAGGTTCCTTCTCTCGTGCTTGCCAAAATTCCTCTTTTTTCGACGCGCATCCCGTGCCGCCGTGACCGTATTAGGAAACCTGCAGCCATTGTGCCCGGTTTCTCCCGAACGACGAGCGATGAACAACGATGACGACGAGGACAACAAACGCGATCGTTCTCTCATGCCGTCTTCCTTACCCTCCTTATTCTCATCGTCTCTTCAATTAGTTGGCAATTGCAAAAAGTTTTGCGAAGGTGACGGGAAAATCGACGGGATATATCACGTGAGATAAAAATGTTTTTTTTTTGTCAACCAATAATACATTCGTTTCGAGTGTGAAAGAAAAATACCACACAAAAATAGAAAACAGTCTTTAAAAATCAAATTTTTAACTCGCCGAGCGTGAGCGACGATGATTATCTTCCTCTAAGAATGCGAATAAATTTATTTTCTTCACGCGTGTGCGTATAGATAAATTGCATACGTGTATGCGTTTGCGCGTTTATGTGTCGCGCGCGCAACGTACAGATACATCGGCTAATGATAAAAAGGCTTCAAGGTGAGCGAGACCGACATATGAATGAATGACCGTATGCATGAATGGGTGACTGTACGCACTCCGGAGCGACTAACTGGTGGAGCTGCTGCGCACACATATACGCGCGCGCGGCTTGACCGATCGCGTGTGTGTGTGTAAGTGTAGGACTAATGCGTGTATATATACAGGGTGTTCGAAAATTGTTGTGCGAGTTTAATTTTCGTAACAGAGATTTGAATAGATTTGTTTTTACTTATTAAATGTCGGTTGATTTGGCTATCGTGGAAATTAAATGTTCATCGACCTCTCTCCGTCTTCGCGGTGCCAACGCACTTATACGCTAACTGAGATATAATAAATCTTTGAAAATCGAGCGAAATAAAGTTTGTTCCCGAAATCTCGTCCTCAGGTTGCCGAACTCTGTGCCAAAATAAAATTATTTATCAGCGCACGTTGCTCTGCCAAAATCCTCTACACTTTATTTGCTTTTGATTGGTAAATAAATGTTGTGATTCCCTCGTTGATGTTTTCGTTAGAGAGAAATTGGTCGGAGAATTTTTTGTTAGGTGAAAAAATTCTATTACACTCGTTTGTTTCGCAACACCCTGTGCCACGTGCACACCGTGAGACGGTCTTCTGCGGTGAGCTCGTGTGCGCAATCTGTTTCTGCGCGTACAGCGAACTCGCGCAGAACGTGATCCGCGATCGCAACGTCCTGCTACCGATGTCGCATCAATGAATCCAATACAGAAAAGAAGCATCTCTTAAAGAGTTTAATTAAGATTCTTCGTGGGGCGACTTTTTCTCTGAATAAAACGCGAATTCGATAAAAAATGGTCAGCGCGGAACTCATTAACGGACACTCGCCGGATGGCACGTAAATTCGTCTTACGCGAGGACTGAATGTTACTTTTTTTTTTTTGGCAGCGCCTTCTTTTTTCTCACTGTAATTGATTCTTTATAGCTTGTGACTTGTAATTTCTCGGGAATTTTCTACGGGGATTATCCCGTAATAAATCTGCGTTGCGCTTCGTGTATATCGGTATACCAATTTATTTTTTATTCTTATTTATGGACTTATAAGAATTTATTTCGCTTTACAATATAAGCGTGCTTATAAAATAGTCTTACATGTCGCACAAAAGAAGACAATAGCACGAGTGTAGGACGGCTTCGAACGGTTGCGGTTAGCCCACTTAGCGATGTGTGACAAAAGATTCAACAACTCAACAACAAAAAGAATCTCGCATCTTTCCGCGCTTCGGACAAATTGAATGTTCGAGGGATTATTTATTTATTGTCCAAATGTGTTGTTTTTTTTTTCGTGCTGCGCGCGCACACACAGCACATTATAATATACAAATATAATATACAATCCGTCACAGAGATGTAAAAACAAGAGAAAACATATTTATGATTTAACAAGAGTATATAAATAAAGACTAGATTTCGCGTTAGATCAATGTATTTAAACGAGTAGTTGCTTAGAAAAATAGCGACGTGGCGACGTCGGTATAGTTGCAAATCTCTTTTTTTTTTTTTATACCACTCCAAATGCATCGCAATTTGATTGTATAATCTAAAAACAAATTATCTCCACACACACACACACACACACGCACACACACGTACCCACTTCCGATTCCAATATATGGCGAGCGCGAAATCACTCTTTGGTTAAACCGTTCTCTATTGCGATTTTATGTACATTCCGGTCTCTCATCTTTGGCACCAAGCTACGATCGAATTCGCCTTATCTTCGTGACACGATGCTATTGTGAAGAAATTTATCGAGTGCTTTAAATCATCTTCGATTTTTGAAATCTAGTTACGTTAGTGAATTTATTTACTTTTTTAATCGTCACATATTTTTGAGACACACCGAGATAGTGAGAGATAACTTGAAAGACTTTGATTAAACTTACAAAGAGTTTGAAAAAAACTCTTCTCAATCACTGGACAAACTTCCACAGAAAAAAAAAAAAAAAAATCAACAACAACGTAGAAGCACTGCGCGCATCGTGTCATGACTTTCGTTCGTCGCGAATGTCGGGTTTCACGTAAGGGGTAAAGTCCGATGATCCTCCACGAAACTGTTCGGCACATCGAGCAGATTGGCGCGAGGAAGCGGAGAGTGAACGAAAGCAGCGTCGCCGTCGACGTCAACGTCGGTCGCGTCGCCGTCTATTACAACGTCACCACCGCCAGCACCAGCACCCCCGCCGCTGCTTAATTCGCGTACGTTACCGGGCAGATAGTCCTTCCAGCTTCTGAACAGATACCTGGTGAATTTTCTAAGCTGCCGAAACTTGCAGTAAGTAGCACCTTCCGCGGATTCTAGCTGTTGCGTCTGAATGAGAAAGCCCTTCTCCTTGAAAGTCTGTTCAAGCTTCTCTCGTTGCAATGATTTTCTGGTTTTTCTTTTTCGCCGACCATCGTCCTGGCTGGCTGAGTTTCTCTGACACACCGCAGGCGGTTGTATTCGCTCGCCAGCGGCGTTTAGAAAGGTTCCGGTGGCGGATGTGGTGCCAGACTGACCCGCGGGTTGCTGAAGAGCTTCTCTGGGAAAGAACTCGTAACCGCGCATACTTTTGTCACCGGTGCCGCTGTAGTAACGAAAATTGCCACCCGAGTCTACGGAAAGACTCTTTTTCTCCTGCAGACTGGGTTTGGCGCCGCCGGTGAATTTGAATTTGCATATGCTCACTTCCGTAGCCGGATTATTATTGTTCTCGGTTGGCATCGGCGGTATGAATATAGCGGAACGCTTCCGTTTGGTCGGCTGACCTTGTTGCTGATTCAAAGGCGCGTTTCTCTTCGGTCTGGGCGACGGCGGTTCGGCGATCGTCGCGGACGTCGTCTGAGACGTGGGCAACGGTGACATCTGGGGTGGGCTCTTTGACTCCATTATAGAATATATCGACTTGGGCACGATTTTTTGCTCCTTCGGCGATTGATCTATTGATCGTGGTAGACACTTGTCGTTCTGAGCCACCTTTTGATAATACAGCAACTGGGACTGCAACGCCATCGGATGAATAAACACACCGGCATTTGGCCAGTACACGAAACCGGAGTTGGACGCGATCATCGGATTGATCACGTTGTTGTTGTGATTGACGAGATTGTTGTTCAGTCGATGAGCGATCGGATCCGAATAGTTGACCGGTTCCGACGAGAACCTAGTTCCCAAACACTCGACCTCTTCGCCGTCACTAGACGTCTCGCTCTTTACCTGATCAGATTGGTAGACATTTCCGTGTTTTCGTAATAATCGAATTTTGAGCTGATTGAGATCTCTGATACAGAGATTCAACGGTTCGTCCTGTTCTCGCGAGTTTTCCGATAGAGCGAAATTTCGTCGAGTTTCCTGCGTCAGTCGTTTCTCCAATAGGCTGCTAATCCTGTTCTGAACGTCCGTTCTCTGAAAAGGCACGTGAGGAGGCGACACGCGATCCCGAGGGTCTTGCTTATCTTGCGGCGACAATCTCTTCTCCTCGTGACCCGGCATACCTGGAAGTATGGTGCCGTAGTTTTTGTAGATTAAGTGACAGATATCGGCCTTTTTGGGTTTTCGGCCACGTCTCGGTTTGCTGTTGTCGAGAGTGATCTCGCCCATGTACGGAAGATCGGAATATTTCATTGGCGGTCTGCTGGACGTCTGCTGCGACTGTACTTGTTGCACGTTGGCGTGATGATTGGAATAGGGAGTGTTGTTACAGGTCTGCGAAGACGCGGACGTGATAACAGATCGTCTGGCGCCGGCAACTTGATTGTGGCCGACGGTCGTAGGACATTGAGACGATGCGATTTGCGGACACAACTCTTGCTGCATTGCCGCGATTCGCTGCAGCCAACCGTGAACATCGGCGATTGGACTCGGAGTAGATGTTGAGCTGGTTGGCGCTGGACTCGACGCTGCCGGTTCGACGACACGCGGCGGCGAGGAATTCAGATTTTCCTGAGCCAGCGACGCTTCGTAATGGTCCAAATATTCCGGCGGCAACGCCTGATGATGAAACTTGAGTTTCCATCGCGATTTCCTTCGACCGCGACTGGAATATAAAAATTTCACAGTCTGACATAAAAAAAAAAAACTCTGACTGCTATAGGCATAATAATAATAAAATAGATAATAATTAATTAATTAATTAATTAATTAATTAATTGTGTTTTTTAACAAATAATGATTCAAGTATAAAAGAATTAAAAGATCACATTTTGCGAATATATAGATTTTTTACACCGAAAAAATTATATTCTTGTAAGTAGAAGATTTTATACTTAAAAAATCTTCTTAAAGATTTTAGATGATATTCTTCCGAAATTAAGAATATATTCTTTATTTAAGAATATATTCTTTATTTAAGAATATAGTCTTTTTCGATAGTGAGATATATATGTTTTTCTATAGAGGCTTTTTGTATTCTAATCAGTATATATTCTTATCAATATTACTATTTAGAGAATTTTCCTCTTAAAATAAGAAACTCTTCTTGGCACCTATTATAAAATATACTTAAAGTAAGTGGGATATCCTCAAAACAAGAATACAATTTTTTCGGTGTACAGATTGCTGTTGTACTTCGAGAGACACGTTGCCACATAGAAAAGATGACATTTAAAGTAGAATGCGTTCACGCGGCAGTTACACCGGCGATATCGCTCTTTCATTAACGCCAGTGACTGCATTCCGGACCACACCTTTAAAGAGAGAGATATAGACGCTTCGCGTGCCGCGCGCGGTACATCGCCTTAGCTTGTATGCAGAGAGCGGATGCGTTTCGCGCTTCTTCTTCTGTAACAAGAGCGCAGTCAGGTTTAACTCTTAATGAAATTCACTAATAACGGTAATCGGTTTTCTCTCGCGGTGCGTTTCGCCCTAACGTATATCCGTGAATCCTTTTTTTCCCGCGCGCACTCAGGCGCGCGCTTCAACTCGCTCGACGCGAACCAGTTTCCTGGCGCCTGTCTTTCTTGCCAGTTCGACGGCTGCTTAAAGCACTTTCCTGGACATCGGCCGGTTTTAAGTTAAAGACGTCGTTAGCTGTGTGACAAAAAAAAAAAAGATAACCCGAGTTGCGCCGTTGCCGCGAGTCGCATCACTACGTGACAATGTACAAACCGTTCAACGAAACACGCACGTTACGCAGCTGCATCGTGTAAAAATACTCTTTATTTTCGAAAAACAAAAGAATTCCGCTTCAGACGACAGAAAGAGTTGTAACTCTGTGTTTTATTTAGTTAAAAAAAAATATCACATCTTTTGAATCCTCTCCACTCACACGTGTTTCGAAAAAAAAAAACAAAAAAACTTGCAGTGCGCGATGTAATTTTGAGAAAAAAAAAATAAATCACCTGGATCGTCCTCGGTTGCCGGGATCTGGAACAGTTAGCGTCGGATTTTCCTCCAATCCTTGAAGTTGATGATGAACGTGATGTCCGTGCTTGTTGTCAGCCGAAACCGCGGCGTTGCTCGCGTCCGCTTGCGGGCTATCAAACCACAACAAGAGATTTTCGACATTCGGGGCTATCAAATCACAAGAGAGTTTCGACATTCGGGATTTGACTCTCCCCCTCCCCCTCCCTCCGTCAAATTATTATTAATTCCCGACCGGAGAGAGAGAGACAAGCTATGATGCGGAAATTACAATACGAATCAATAAGAAGGAACAAATCGTGACGTGCTGTTCGAATTTGACCGACGTATGTCACTACGGCATACGATCAACAAAAGGCGAAAGAAAGAAATCGATGCGTCATCTGATTTGATTTACCATTTGTCGAACTGTTATCAAGCGTGATATAAAAAATACAATTAATGTCTTACGAGAATTCAAAGAAGGATTCACAAGTCACCTCAACGTATTCGCGTCGCGACTCCGCTCCTCTTCCTCCTGCGGCTCTTGCTTGACGGCCATGTGGATCAGAGGTGGCAACGGGCAGTGTAAATGTGCCGAGTGGTGATGCAAATGATGTTGCAGACCAGCGCCGTCGTTAAGACCAACGTCTATCCCAATAGACTGTGCGCGCGGCACGACTTCCTCGGTCTGCATAGTGCCCCCTGGAAATTCAAAAGTCGCACAGGATCGCTTTTAGAATGTCGGTTCTTCATCACGTACGTGGCTACAAACACATGTATTATATAAAAACAGGAAATGTATAATGGCCATTTGAAGCAAAAACACTGGTGATAACGTGTGTATGATAGAGACATTACTTTATTCAAGCAGGTGACATATAGAACGTTTTCGGCCTTAGATTAGGCCTTTATCAATATATATATATATATATAAATATGATGTTCTTGAATTAAAACTTATACAAGTCACATGATTACAATATAGAAATATTAAAGTAACTGAGGTTGTATTATATATTTAACATGTATTATATTTCGAAAAATGTAAATCTGATGTACGATTTTTTTTTTTTTTTTTTTTTGTACTGAAATCCAGTTAATTCTTTTAATTATCGAACGTAACGCCTAAACGTTGTTCTCGGTCGATTTTTTTAATTAAAAAAAAGAAAAAGAAAGAGCTAGAAGCAAAGCCGGAAGCATTCCGTCGCGCAACAGTCTCGATTTTCTTATTTTAGCATACGAGAGCCAGACGAAAGGTTGCGCGTGGGTCGCAAAACCGGAGATTGTTTCCCGGTGTGCGAGCGAATTGCGGAATAACTTCGTATAACTATAATGAAAAAAAAAAAAAAAAAACTTGAGCGTGTTGGATTATAACGTCGTTGCGCGCGCAACGTGGCAAATTACCATTACGCAGATGTGACTAGCGTGAGAAATGGCAGAAACCAAACAAATGTTCGCACACAAATGGATAAACGATAAAAGACCGCGCGCACCTACAGACCCGCGGCTCTGCCGCGTTGCACCATCGAACGAGCAGCAGCCGCGTAGGCGGTTGCGTGCGTGTCCGTTCAAGGCTTCGAAATCGCACAATAGCGAATTGCGAGCACCACCCGTTATGCGCGAGAGAGATCCGCTTGGAAACACTTCGCGCCATCCTATATACATAGAGAGCGCGCTCGCGCGCACCTGTCACAATCGCGTGATAAAACTCATCATCAAAAATTTCCGAGTTCGTTACACCGTCGTATATATATTTTCTACGATTACACACGACAACAGTTATTCTCAACGAATATATAAACGCGCGTATATTGTCTCTGCTTGCAACTTACGAGAAAGTCCCAATTGCTCAAAGTCAATTTTTGACAAGTAAGTAGATAAGTTTTTCAGAAAACGTTGCATAACATTTTTAGTAACCGCGCACCGTGAGAATCATCGCGCGATCAACCGGGATCAACCGGGAGAGCAAAGACGTCAGCAGTTTGGCGGCGGCGATGAGAAACGAAAGAGGTTAAAAGGGAGAAAGGAGACGCGGAGGAGACGCAGAGAAGAGCGCGTATTATACATACTGCGACTTTGCAGCATCGTCGGATAAAAATATTCATGCGCGAAAATAGAATCGGACACACTTCTACACCCAACACCCGCAATTCCCTGGCCATACTTGGTCTTAGTCGATCAGGTTTCACGACTCCGGTGTGAAGAACCGCTTGAGAGACGCTGTGAGTGATTAATTCATAGGTCAAATCACGAGTTTTCAGAGATCGTTTATTAAAAACTTTAATAAGAGAGAGATTTAAAAGTCACTTTGTAAAACCAACTCTTAAAATTTTTTGAAAAAAAATCGAGAGAGAGAGAGGAGAGAGTTTCAAGTTTCACGTCAAGATTCTCGTTGTGTCGAGTTTTTCGGTTCGAATGTAAATTTTACAAAACTCGCTAAATCTAAACAAGAATGTTGAGAAGGATCAAATGATGGAAAACTGATCCATATACGTCCAACAAGCAAGCGTGACAAAAAAAACGGAGACAATTAGCGGATGATATTAATATCGATACGTGCGGGTGGTGTGGCACATTTTCATTGAAGACCAGTTATAGAATGATGCAGGCACAGGCGCGTAACTACAATTTATTTTTTGGCTATTTTTAGCGGTTGGCGTAGCGCCACTATTTTCGGTTCTCTCAAATTTCTCACTCCATATTTAGGATTATGGTATATCAGACGCTTATGCTTTTATGATCGTTGTCGCGCTTTTGAGGAACTTCTTTTAACATCGCCGTTTTCTGTGATTGTTTTATTCAAAAAAAAAAAAAACAGCAATCGTGCGATTAACGACAAAAATGATAAAAACTATCTTCTCCGAAGAAAGATACGCAACAAGCTGCTCGCAAAAATTCCGCACCGGATAATTCATCGTGTTTTATTTAAACGTCACGATATTCGCGACTTGGTCGTATATTTCAATTAAGCCGAGCATCGAATTGGAGGTCTGTTCTTTTTATCTGAATCGGCTGCGCTAGTTCAGAGTTTATCTTTTTTCAACTCTACGTTGGAAAAAGAAAGATAAAAATCTGAACTAGTATAGCCAGTTCAGGTTAAAAGAACAGACGTGCTTAACGAAGTTTGTTCCGGAGGAAAGCATGTGTTTCTCGCGTTCTATTGGCAGAGGCGCAACTAGGTTAAAAACGGAAAGTCACAGCCGCAACACTCGAGAGAGATTGTGTCAAGGTGACGCAATGGCCGGAAAGAAAATCCCGATGGGTAAAAAAAAAAATATTGTGCGAGCGATAAACCGATTATTGCAGAGTAAAATATTTTTCAACCTGCGCGCGTGCGCCTCGCCATCTCGCGCTACACAGTAGTATCGCATGGATTATTTCATTTGTGCGTGACGCGATCACACGCTGTGTGTACCCGTGGACCGTGATCCACTGGCCCGATTGTGACATCGCATAGATCCGTAATTACATGTAAACACTTGCGTGCAAAGTCGCGCACCGATGCAAACGTTGTGTCGCGTCCCACACGTGGTGAACAGGTGATCCGTAAACTAAAAACCGATCGAAAAGGTTTTTGACCCAAACGCGGTCTCTTCGAGATTGAGAGAGTCCCGTCTGACATTTTTACGAATACGTGAATATATTACACACAAAAATCGTGGGATATTTTTCTCATCTCACTTTTTACGGACGCAATTCGTTCCCGTGATGTGCGACGCGCCTCGAGATATGAAAAAACTTTTTTTTTTTTTGTCACAATTCGATATAAGTATTGACATTTTTTTGACTTCGAACAAATACAGGAAACAAATTCGGGAGAAACAAATATCTTCAATTTTTTTTTTCTTTTCTCATCGATTACCTGTGACGGGAAAATTGCTTTCCGGCAACATGTGAACAACGTGTTGAAGTTTTTCGGCAAATCTTCGTTCCTGAGAAAAAAACTCGCGCGCGTTCGATCGCACTTCGTGCGCGTCGAATTGTTTTCTATTTCAATAATTCACACGATTATCGATTTCGCCGACTCGATCGAGCCGAATGTGACACGATAGTTCGTCGAGCACACGCGATCGATCATCGCACAAATCACGAACTTTCACTGTCAACCGCGATCGACTCGACTAATTCCTCGCGCTCGCCCACGCGATCGAATACGCTCGCGTGATTCCTTGGCAGACGGAGCGGAATATCGAGAGATAATTTGAAGACGAAAAAGGAGAGGGAGAAGAAGAAGAGGGAAAGAAGAAGCGTATGGATGAACTTCCACTCGCGCGAGGAAGAGAGAAAGAAAGAGAGAGAGAGAGAGAGAGAGAGAGAGATTGTGGAGATCGACCGCGAAGAAAACCGGGAAGGCAATTAGAGACGAAAAAGAAATGTAGAAGAAAAGACACACGGGGAAAGGAAAAAATAGGACCGCGATGAGAAACAGAGCGGAGCGTTTTGAGTCACTTTTGGCACTGTTTAAGAGCAAGAGCGAAATGTGAACAAGCGAAACGTTCACACCTCCGTCGAGGGACGGAAGAAACGTCGTCGGCGAACGGACGTCGACGTCGTCGACGAGGATGACAACGACAACGTCGACCAACTTTCCGCGGGCCAAGAAGAAGAGCGAGCGGGGGCGCGGGTGTATATTCTCGATTTGGGCGGATGGAAATCTGAGATTGCTCCATATTGGGCTGTGCGCCGCGGAGGTGCTCTGTAATAGCAGAGCCCGACTTCTTCCCTCTCTTTCTCGCCCTCTCCTCTCTTCTTCCTTCCCTTCTTCCATTACTTCTTCTTCGTTTACTCCCTCTTTCTCGCTCCGCTTCTCACTTCACGTGCGTGCGTGCCTATAAGTGCGCACGTTTTACGTCTGTGTGTGTGTGCGCGCGCGCGCGCGTGTGTGTACGTGCGTGCGTTGCGACTTCCCTGTCCTTCTTCCACTCTGCTTCCCTCTTTCTTCTCTTTTCTCTCTTCCCTTTCTTTCTCTCATACGATCCACCAGCTCTCCTATGTATGTATGATGCGACTAACGAGAGAGTTTATATTTAACCCCGCGAACCACCAACGAGAAATCGAGTCGCGCGCAAGCCACTTTTCTCGTACTTGGTCTTTCTCTTCTTATTCTCGGACTCTCGCTGTTTGTTACATCCAGACTTGACTCTCGCGAGACAACCTCGCAAAATACGTTTTCCTGTTTTAAACGATTAAACTTTTTTTTTGACCAGTAGATTTTCCCGGCAAGATTTTTTTTGGTGAAAAAATGAAACAAGCAAAGTGAATTAAATGAATCACAGATCTTCTTCGTCATGAGTAAATTAAGTTGCAATAAAAAGCGATACAATAAACGAACACGGTATGACGTATAATCCTATATATACACCGAAAAAATTATATTCTTGTAAGTAGAAGATTTTATATTTAAAAAATCTTCTTAAAGATTTTAGATGATATTCTTCTGAAATTAAGAATATATTCTTTATTTAAGAATATAATCTTTTTCGATAGTGAGATATATATGTTTTTCTACAGAGGCTTTTTATATTCTAATCAGTATATATTCTTATCAATATTACTATTTAGAGGATTTTCCTCTTAAAATAAGAAACTCTTTTTGGCGCCTATTATAAAATATACTTAAAGTAAGTGGGATATCCTCAAAACAAGAATACAATTTTTTCAGTGTACGCACGAATGTTGAGACGATAATGGGTGCGATGTTTAATGTTGCGAGCTAATCAGATCAAAGTTCTCTGCGATTATCACCGGAAGTCGATGAGATAATTAAAATATAAATTAGATGTTAATATAATAATGTGTAATTTTTTAGCAACACGAGGAGTTTACACACCAAAAAAATTATATTCTTATAAGTAAAAGATTTTATACTTAAAAAATCTTCTTAAAGATTTTAGATGATATTCTTCCGAAATTAAGAATATATTCTTTATTTAAGAATATATTCTTTAAATTAAGAATATATTCTTTATATATAATTTAAGAATATATTCTTAATTTGAGAATATAATCTTTTTTGATAGTGAGATATATATGTTTTTCTACAGAGGCTTTTTATATTCTAATCAGTATATATTCTTATCAATATTACTATTTAGAGGATTTTCCTCTTAAAATAAGAAACTCTTCTTGGCGCCTATTTTAGTATAAAATATACTTAAAGTAAGTGGGATATCCTCAAAATAAGAATACAGTTTTTTTCGGTGTATATATTGGACAATTTTATCTTCGTCGTCTATCTACCCCAGAATTAAGATCTTTCTTCTCTTACGAGATGTCTGTGATAACGTGCGAAAACGAACGACTCTGTTAATCGACGCGTATGTAAATCCGATAAAAAAAAATCGTTCCGTCACAATTTTGCAGCCGGCTGCCATTGATCGCGCTTGTCGTGCGCGTTTTTCGAACAAACAGCCAAGGCAAGGCCGCGATATAATACCGACGACGAGCACCACCACATTCGCACGCAGCTCGCCGGCTGCGCGCGCCAGCAGGCCGATAAGTGCGCTAACGAAGAGACAGCGTAATCCAACATAACGCGCTATCTCTCGGGTTAATGAGCCTTGAAGACCTCTCCTCCGCTGCTCCGGAGGAGAGATCATTTCAAGTTTCCCACAGTGGCGTACCGGACGACGACGACGCAACGCGCGCTCCAACTTCTCTCCCCTCGCTCGCGCGAGTCTCCGCGCGAGTATCTCGTAATGTGTCTAATTTATTACTCCCCTATGTAGCGCAAAGCGGCAAACGTATATTTCGGTCGCGCGCCGGATTATTGGCCGACGTATATATTCCGATATATTCCCGTCGAGTCGAAAACGAAGCGCGAAAGAAAACATACCGGATCGAAATCGAAACGAGGCGCTGTTCAGTGGCCTGAAAAGGTGCGGACTTAATTAATGAGATTATTATAAGGATTAACCCCGAAAATTTGAAATGCGAGGCTCTAATTGACGTTTTCTCAAAGCCGCGTTCGCACCTGTCTCTCTTTCTCTCGCCTTTTTCGTCTCTTGTTTATCTCAATAATAATAATTATTATTATTTTAATTATTACTCTCTACCGCAAATGTCCGTAGAGATAATAGGTGACAAACGTATGTTGTTGCGGCGAACGTTGCGTTGCCCGATTGGTTGGCAATCAATAAACCCGCCACTCCGCGAGAAACGACTCGAACATATAAAAAAATGACTCCGTCAGAACGTGAAGTTGAAAGTATAGTTGTTGACATATTACCTGCTAGGTATTGGGACACGTCGGGCAAGTAGGCGGAGATTGATTTAACCTATACGGAATATAATATACGGTTCTGTGATGCCGCGAGATGCCAGAGAGACGGGGTTCACAAAATACCACCACGACGTCGTCGTTCACACACGAAAGAAAAGAATTGCGCGCTACACAATGGGACGATACGTTCAGATACGGCGGCTTCGATTCGCCAACAACTAGTAGTTAGCTTGTTATTTAAAACCTTAAACCATTTGCAAACCGTGGGGATTTGTATCATGTTCGCGAATATAATAAATTATCGCAGGCAAATGCCAAGCAATACGCGCGTCTTGCGCAACAACGAGACGCGCGACCTAGATCATAGTCTCAAAACACCAAAGCTACCATATTCCGCGAGAGAGCGGAAGTTCGCTTCGGCGAACGATGTTGATGAAACAAAACTGCTCTGTCGCGCGTGGGCGACGATTTTGGCGCTTAGGTACGAATTACCATAGATATCGAGGATAGTGCATATGTAAAACTGATTGCAGGACAACGCGACGATTCCGAAGGACGCTCGCCGGACGATGCAGAAGGCGCGGGAAGGTACGTTTACACATAATCTCGGGAATATATACATAATGGATCCGATTGATCCTTGACGGCTTGATCGAATGCAAATGTAGTCTCTATTCGTGGGATATTTTACCGTGACGGTGAAATAAATCAACATAAGAACGAGAGTGAATCGAGGTTTTAACAAGCATATCAATAAAGCAAAGAGAAATTCTTCTTCTGCTCTAAGTCCGTCCTCTCACAATAATGTCCGACAATAATTGATTGTTTCACCGCGCGTTTATCTCACACGCCTAATTGCTTTTTGTTGGATCGCTTTAATCGCTGTTATTAAAGCGCGTTAATGTGGTAAGTGACAAATAATAATAATTTCTCTCGCGAAGAAGCAGCAACTCTCTCGTTCTCGCGACGAGATAGTTCACGCGAGTAAGAGATCCGAACATCTATGAGAGTTCTACTCTGTTAAGTGTGTACCTCGCTCGCTTTCGAAATGTGATGCGAAGCGAGAGATGTGTGATTCAGCTAAAAGCGTGGATTCGAGTGCAAGTCGCTTCACGTGAGAAGACACCTGAGAAAGAGAAAAGGAGAAAGAGGATTTCTCGAGGCGACGATAGCCACCTTACAGCTAGTCCAATTGGTTCGCCTACGCTATAGAAATCTGAAAGGAATATATATATAAGGCCGTCCGCCTATAATACCGTTAAATTGTTCGGCGTGTTCTTTTCCTTATGTTCAACGTACGTTTATACGTTTTTTAATTTGGCAATGACGCAACCGTATCTTACTTTGGGTGTTGTTCGTCGCTGAAAAAAAAAATAAAAACGCAAGCCCGTTTTATCCTCAATAATAAAGATTGAGATAAACGCAATTAAGAAAAATAAATAAATAGCGACGAACAAATTCACGTGGGGTCGAATCGGTCAAATTGTTTATTTGCAAATTATGCAAATAAAATTAAATAATTCGGGATAACAACTCGAGAAAGCGATAAAAATTTAACACTAGATTTAGACCAGACCAGTCATTTTGACTGGTCGTGCAATTTCAATTCAAAATTTTTACTGCATGTAACATTTGCTTTCCGAAATGATGTTATGACTTTTGTAGCTATAAGTAGAGAANATACATTTTATGAACTTAATGTTACTTTATATATATATTCGTAACAAATATATTTTTTGTATTTTTTAATAGGTATATTTAAATAGCTGGTATATCTAGTGTTAACAAAACTTCCCTATCGTTTTGCTCGCGTATCAACGCGTTTAAATTATCAGTAGAAAGTATTATTAGAAAATAGAGTGTGTGTTTTGAAACACACACGCTGCATAAATTAAAATTCTCCGTGACGCCTGGCGAGATCATGTTTCGCAACATCACCTGCACGATCAGAAACGAGTGGAAGAAATTCTCTCTCGGCGCAACGTCAAAGATGTTATACGCAATTGCATATAATCGTGAACGTCGTTTCTCTCTCTCTCTGTCTGCGCGCTACACATTTTCCTAGTTTACGGAGCGTCGAAGGCAAGTGAAAAGAAAAAAATTGGTTAATTGAAAGCGAATCACCTATGCGGACGATAGATCTCGCTCGAGGAAGAAATATCCACAAGAAAAGCGGTAAACGCGACTCGTATATACGTCTCACTCGTCAATCGCTTCTCTGGAACTTTGATTGGTTGATCCGAGGGCCGACCAGTTATAAAACTTTTCCAGTAGCTGGAATATATGTCTCCGAATGCGCGAAACGGCAACGGCTTTGGCGCAATGGGAGAATGTGTGCTCGCCCCGTTATTCCCCACCATTTCTGTTTCCATCGCCATCGCTACGACATTCGGCGATCGTGATTGGCAGCTCAACCTGCTAAGATGTGTGGAAATTTATTGCGTCTCATTGCGTAAAACGTTAAAGCCGCGTTAAAGATAAGTCAATTCATTCATCAGCCGATGAATGTTTCCGACAGAAATGTTCCACTTTTCGCGGACACCTTCACGCGAATAACTAAGTTATTCAGGCGACGAGAGATTTTCGTATCGAAAACAAACTTTCGGGACGGTGTTAGACGTTTGAGAGTTATAAAGAGCTTATTTATCTTATAAATAAACCTATTACTATGCTATTAATATGTAAAGAAAAACGAGACGCTGGTACGTTAATAGAGGAGATTTAATCGCGTGAAACAACATTTGCAATTTATAATTGTCTGCCGCACTCGCAAATAATTGTGTTAAGTACAGGGGAAGAGCGGCGAAGTAACGGACGGCGATTGGCAGTTCCGCCGATGTGAAAATTCTCCCACTCGGAGATAAAGCCCTCCCTTTCGTTCGCGCGTACGTGACGATTCCCCCTTCTCTTTTCTCGTCTCGACTTACGTCGATCGGCCGAGATTGAGTGCAAAACCCTCCTCCAGTCGCCATATCCGCTAATTCGAGAAAATATGGCTGTATCAAGATCGTTAGCCAATTTGATCATGGCTACCTGAGCGCTGCGCGACGCCGACGATAGCAATCTCGATCGGTCGCGCGCCCGCGGACATAATCGGATTTAATTAATTTTCTCGATAGACAAAAGATTTCAATATATCGGTTTGAAAACAAAAAAAAAAGACACATTGCTTTTCGCGTCGATCATCTCGACAAAGGTTGATGAATTGATTAATATTAGCTATTGTGTATTGGGGTTACACGCACGTTCGCTAAAGTTCGTTACAATATATTACAAAGAGGAAGAGAGAGAGAGAGAGAGAGAGCTATGAAGCGCGCGCTAGATTTTATATTTAGGACGGTACCATGTAACTCTAGAACTACTGAATTAGGTTAGAACGAAAATATCCGCACCCACGCTACGCGATGACGTTCTCTCGGTCTCCATGTTTCGTGTATTTATTTATTGCCAAATTCTCTGAGACTTGCGACAAAAAAAATCCATTGGTTCGCATTGGAACAAACGACAGGGTTCTTCGCATCACGTGCGTGAAACAATTGCAAAAAAAAAAAACGTTCCAAGTCTTTCGAATCTCGCTTTACAATAAAGCGCGGATATTTAAACTTTCTTAAAAAAAAAAAAAAAAAAAAAAAAAAAAAAGAGTGGGAGAAAAAGAGAGAGATAAATGATCCGCCAACGTAATTACGAATTCCGCAACGCGGTGAGACGCGCGTTTGCGGCGATAAGCAAATATAAGCCGCGCTCTCTTAATTAAAAATGATGGAAAGGGAATTTAAAGACAAGCGTGATGCACCGGATAAAGCATGCGCACCGGTGTCATCGATCATCGGATCTGTAAACGACTTTCGACGCTCTCGCCGTATCTCATTATTTTGCACCCGGAGCAAGAGACGATCTCGTCTCGGGACGAGAACGGTCGCAATTAGAGAGACGGAGTATTGCGGACAGAAGGAGAATTGAAAGTGTCATTAATCAAAGCGAAGCAGAAACAATCCTGAAGAGAATGATCGCAGAGCGGTTACCGAATTATCAACCGAATTATAATCAATTATACATCGTTGCCACTTGCGCAATTACGGAGTCAATTAGAGTTGCGGGACACTTCGATATGGTGCGATATCGGTGCGATCACCGAGACCGATGAAATAATTTATTGATTAAACGGTCCGGCTTCTCCCCAAGACGCGAGGAGGTTAAAAACGGCCGAAATGACTTTACGTAATCGGCGAGATAAAGTGATTTACGGAGAGGTTTTCCTCCGCTTCGAACCAGACATTGAAAAAGATGACGGTTTCATCCGGTTCGCGATTCGAAGAAGTGATTTTTAATATTCGCCGCAATGACTAACGAGCTGACGTAGCGCTCATTCATCCCGCGAGCGCGGGCACACTTGGTGGTCAATTTTTTTTAATATTGTACACGTACATATATATCACACACGTGTACAATTTTGAATTATGAAAACTCGAAAGAGTGTGTGCGAAAGAAAAACGTCTCGGTTTCGGATTCTTTACGCAAACTTAGTCTCCGTTTCAACGTTTTAGCCGCACCTGTTTTAATTTTATTTTCGGTAGCTTATCCATCCCGACTACGTATAGGAGATGTAACGCGACTCCGTTCGCTCTGCTACGAAGTAGGAAATTTATATGATCGCGCCGCGCATGATCCAAAAAAGCTTTTGATTCGGATCATTCGAAACAAATAAAAACGTTTTTACGTAATAAAACGTCTGAAACTTTATTCGTACAATATATATTTGTGAGTTGTTTTTGGTTTTTTACGACATTCAAATAACTTTCTAATTATTATGTTACAACCTCCTCGGTTTGCCGCGCAACAGCTCGTTTTCGACATTCGCCGTCCCCGGACAGATTACAGAGCGCTGGTGGCGGAATTACACTTGAACAGTGGAGAAGAACGAATTGATACGAGTGGTCGAGCCTGTTGCTAGCCCATATATGGACCAGAGTACTAAAATGAATTACCCGAGCCAATGCGGGGAGAGAAGACCCGCCATCGAAAGATACTGGATGAACTGGTCCCATTGAAAGGGAGCCATTTCTCGTCTTGCCTCGCTGACTTCTCATTTCTTTTTCGCGTTCATTCATTAGACACGCACACACACACTCTCTCTCTCTCTCTTTCTCTCTCTCTCTTACGCTCTCATTCTGAATTACTAAAAAACCTGAAAAAAAATTCAATAATTAAACAGAACGCGATATAAACGCGTTTGTCAGATGAAAAAATTCTGTTTTTTGCTTCGAGAATTGAAATATTTTTTTTGCAACAAGTGCGAGAAAGTAAAAAGACCCAAAGTGTCATTAAGTGCGATCGTTAAAAGAAATGGCGATTCGCGACAATTTGCTCCGTTGTATAACACGCGACTTTTTTATCACTTTATGTTAAACGCATAACGGAACAACCGTAATTTTCTTTCACGGATTTCTCAACTCGGCGCATAAAGATACGTATGTGTGTACACGTGTGTACCTTTCACGTCATCTTCTACACGACGGTGCGCGCATTATCTCGAAACAACTTACTTCTCGTGTCGAATAAACAAATACGCGATAAAATACAATTTTTTTCTTATCGACGACGCGACGTTCACGAACTTTTATCGCTGAAATTTACGATCGTCGTAAGACGATCTCCTATACGGGGGATCGGTACATTTGAACGGTCGACCGATTGTGTAAAATCTCATCGAAAATAGATTCGTAAACGAAGAGAATTCGATATGAATTCGTTCGCGTCTCTCCTCGTATCTCGATATATAGAAAATGAGAATCTCTAGAATATAGATCGCGCTTTTTTCCCGGTGTCCCGCACACGTCCCGAGAAAGAGCAATGCAGCAAATTGCCTGTAATTCCACCCACGTGCTCTTACGTACGTTGTCGCGCAAGCTATTCATCAAACCGATCTGGGTACTTAGGTCTCGCCCAGTACAGGTCTCGGCCGGTCGAGATAAATGCTCGTAGAAGACGAGCCGATATGAATATACCTGCGTTACGTGTGGCAGTACGTATAAGCGGCCCTTACTCCTTATAAAGACACGCCTTCGAGCGGAGAATAACGACCGGACGCGGACGGATCGAGATCCGATATAAAGTCGGGTTCGCGATCGAGTATTTATGCTATGTCTCGTGGTGCACGCAGCGTACATCTTCCCGCAAAAGAGAAAGAGAGACAGGAGGAGGCTGCGCGCGATCATCGTATCTGCCGATCGCCATCTAATTCGACTTCGGTAAGCTCAGCTCTCGCATGAGGAACGCAAAATAATATAAAAGAAACGATAACGAAAAAATGTAAAAGGCGCGGCTATATATAGACGGCGCATGTAAGAGAAACACATCTATATATATATATATATAAGCTGTGTAACAGCTCGAGTCGCCGCGGAAAAACACTTGTGGATTTCTAATTAACAAATCTGCTGCAATCCGAAACATGTTGTTCGACGTTTTGAGATCTTTTAAATATCGCTTTGTTTTGTAAAAAAAAAAAAAACAATACTCATCTCTCCGAGAAAACGGCGAATTTCATTTCGCAGCCTCCGCGACGAATCGTCGCGAGATCAGATTACGAGAAGCCGCGGGCTATTGTTCTCGCGAGGGACACATTGTGCAGTGGCGATGGGATCTGACAAAGTCAGGAAATCTACTACGAGATACGTCGCGTATAGTCACGTCGCGCGAGAAGCGGCTACGTGAATGAAGCCTCCATTCATACGAAGCCGCTTCCTTCAACCCCCTCGCCGCTGTTTCGCACACAGGATGCTCGCGCGGTGACAAGAGAGAGACGACCGTGTGAGTGTGTGAGATGACACACACACACACACACGCACGCGGCGGGACGCTACTACTATCGTCGTAATCGAAGCGCCGTCGCCGCCGCCGCCGCCGCACACACGTGATCGCCATTGTCAATCGCCACGAGAAGATGCGCGCTCGGACCCTCGAGGGTTTTATTTTCTCCGACTTTTTTTTTTTTTTTGCGCTCGTTCGTCGCATCCACCTCTCGCGAATACCGGTCTCGCGCGTGTTCCCAGGAACTCGTCGATGCACGCGCGCCACAACACGCCACCGCTTCTCATTCATTCTCCGCTTCGAGAGACGCGGATCCGGAGGCTCACCTCACCGGAGTCACTTATTCGCCGAGTCGGATACACCGAGGGATCCGAGTAAGAAAACGTCGTCGTAAATCCGAAGATTTACTCTTATTGTGTGGTGACACTATCGCAGCGGTCGTGATGTACTACTCATAGAATCGACGTGACGGCGTTCGCGTGATCAGTCACCGGAGTGAAAAAAAAAAAAAACAAAAACAAAAAAACAAAAAGTCTCATTCATAGACGAGGTGGTTTCTTCTGGCGATTGCCAGTCGTGTCACGCGCGACATAAGTCTAGGATCAGTCGAAGAATCTCAAACGCCGCAAGAAAACTCGTCCGGAAAGATGTAGCAGAGCGTATCCAGAGAGAATACAAGAAGATTCGCGTCTTCGCGGAAAGAATAACACCAAGGCGAAGTGGCGCCGCTTTTAAATCAGTCTGTCGCGATACGCGCTACACTTCGTCGTTATTGCGGCGAACACTTACTCCACCGGATATATGTATATCAAAATCGTAATCGCTTGTTTCTGATGAGAAACATTATCTATATTTGAACGCTCTTTGGACGAAATTCTATTTCAGTTAACACACTAGATATACCAGCTATTTAAATATACCTATTAAAAAATACAAAAAATATATTTGTTACGAATATATACATATAAAGTAACATTAAGTTCATAAAATGTATTCTCTACTTATAGCTACAAAAGTCATAACAAATAAATCAAAAGGCAAATACGAGCAGTAAAATACAGGTTGGTCGTGTATAAAAAGTTGTCTTTATTCAATAAATAGACGTTTCGGTCACACAAGTTTGGACCTTCTTCAGTATGAAAAATTAAAGTTTAAATAAGAAGAAACATTTTTTTAGTACACTACATCACTGACAAATAAATGAAATGATGAAATGTCATTTCATTTATTAAATTATAAAATATTTTCATTTTATTTATTAAATTATAATAATCATTTATAAATAATTTATTTAATAAATGAAATGATGAAATGTCATTTCATTTATTTGTCAGTGATGTAGTGTACTAAAAAAATGTTTCTTCTTATTTAAACTTTAATTTTTCATACTGAAGAAGGTCACTTGTGTGACCGAAACGTCTATTTATTGAATAAAGACAACTTTTTATACACGACCAACCTGTATTTTACTGCTCGTATTTGCCTTTTGATTTATTTGACTATTTCACGAGTGATGAATTAAAAGTCATAACATCATTTCGGAAAGCAAATGTTACGTGCAGTAAAAATTTTGAATTGAAATTGCACGATCAGTCAAAATGACTGGTCTGGTCTAAATCTAGTGTTAATTTGCGCTTTTTTATCGCGTTCGGTTTTTACAACCGCGAAAAAATTTATTTATTTAAATGTGTGTTGAGGAGTCCTCGGGTTATTCAAAATTTATTTATTTAATTCGATTTGCGAAACGCAATCTGCGTAAAAAAAGACGATGTATGCGCGTCTCAGGGCTAACCGACTCTCCTTTATTATCTTGAAAACACACACACAAGACTCCGGGGCTTAATTAACCACATGCTTCATGCACGCTCTCTCCCCTCTCGCGGCGTTAAAAAGTTCGTAAATTAACAAGTTCACTCGCAATTACGCGAGCAATCGCGGATCAGGTCTGATTTATCAGCGCCAATTATCCCCGCGGCTCCGTGTGTTCCTCGGTTTCGCTTTTGAATTCCATTTGTTCCACACACTTTCTAAAACGATCAATATTCGACCGCACAAACATTCGTGTGCGGATTCGTGCGCGCAATTTATAGATCGCGCGCGTCCACGTCGCGAATTGATCGTCGTCGCTTCGTTAACTCATGTTTATTCGATATAATTCCAATCGCAAAGGATCTTCCTCCCGTAATTGTCTGAAAAACAAAACAAAATAAAAGATCGAGTAGAACGTAACGTACTTCTCTCTCTCTCTCTACATTTGCAACTATCCGTGTGACACGCACGGATTACAGCACACGTTGGGACTTTGTTTTGTCAACTGTCATTATATGCGTAATGCAACACATTGCGGCGTATCCAACTCTCTTCCAGCAAAAAACATATTTTTTTATTTTTTTATTTTTCCTCGTCTCTCTTTCTCGAGTACTACTTTCGTTTGAGCCATTATAAAAGTGGCAGGTTACATCAAACGACACTTTAAGTCTTATTACACCAGCGTGTCCGCATATGTCATCTTGATCGTCGTAAATCTCCGAGGCGCCTGTGTAATATCATCTTGTTCACGTATTTATATAATCTTTCAATGGGAAACAGGGTCGCGCGCAGGGGCGCGATCGGGACCGGCGGCAATCTCACCGCGCGCGCGTTCATCCCGGCTTCAAACAACAATCTCGTTCCCGGCTCGGTCGGGTGCTCGCGCGCGGCGAAACTATAATCAATTCTCATTTATGCGCACGCTTCATCGTCGTTTCGGAGCCGTCGTTTTTAAGAAAGCTATCATAAATTATCCGGGACGTGCGTCTCGTATGGCGCAAGTTGTAAGTTGTAAGTTTTTTTTTTTTTTTCTCGGACGTGCGGTTGTTTTGTATCACGCTTTCGACGAGAGCGCGTCGACGAGTATGAAGATGCAAAATAATCGACAACCCACGCGCGGAAATTAGAATACACGTTCGCGTGTTAATTTATGGGAGGAAGGATTATTACGCGGTGCGTAAAAACGCGCGTTATCACACCGCGTTGTTCTAAAAAGTACCGAGAGAAGTTCTTCGGACCGAGATCGAACGATTGAATGAATATTCAAACTAGAACGCTCTCGTTGTCAGTGATTTTAAGTCAGTGTTTTTTTTTCACACTTCGACTCGCAACGGTCAAAGTTCACGAGTTGGACTTCGAATTGCCGCATCATCCCGTGTTAAATAACGGCCCTGTGCCTATTTTCATTTGTTCTCGAATCCGAAAAGATGTCTCGATAGAAAGAAATTTTTGAGCAATAACGAAGTTTCGTCGATGACGTAAATCACTATATATATATATATATATATATATATACTTTGACGAGCTGTCGTGTAAACACTACGTGCGATAATGAACTATCGACATTTTTCTGTTTTTTTTTTTGAAAAGTGAAACTTGTCAACAACAATGCGATACTGTACCGCTATCTCTGCGTCGTTTCGGATGCTTATCATATTACGCACTACGTATTCCGAATCAAGTTTAAAACAACATATCGTTTATGCCACTGAAATAAACTGACATTACGCTGAAAATTAAAATTAAGATTAAAAATCGAGATTCGGTTCTCACACTTGTAAATCAAGATGCGAGGAAACTGTTGTTTCTCGCGCGCGAAATGCGACATTCGTGTGCGGTGAAGTTGGCTTTTGTGTGCAAAAAAAAAAAAAAGAGCGAACGATTTTGCTCCGGCACCACTCGCGTTTCTCTCCTGAAAATGACTTCATCCGCGATTCCAAGGACTTGGCCGTGAGGAAAAGGCAAAAAATCAGGTAGTGATCGTGAGGAGGAATGCGCGAGGTAAGGTCGAAATGATAGCTCGGCAAGTCTGCTGCGACAACGGTGCGCGTTAATTCGAATATGGTATGTAATCGCGGTGTAGTCGTCGTCCTCCCGAAGAAGATTTTACGCGTAGAATATTCTTTCGAAAAAACACGGGAACGCGCGCGCGCAAGCGTTAAGAGATTATGCTAATGCTCGTACGTCGAGATCGCTATCCGCGATACTTAACCCAAAGACCTCATCGTCTCTCTCTCTCGTGTCTCTCGAACTTCGCGCGCGCGCGCGCGCGAGCGGTCTCCGACGGCGCGTTAAATTCCTGCGGGTTATTTCTGCGCGGGTTATAAGCGGATCCCGTGCGGATGTTACGATGGCCCCGGCGATTAATTGCGGCGTTGCACGAGCGCGAGTTTCCATTTTTATGTAAGTAAGTAAGTCCGATCTTGACCTTCCCACTCGTCTCGGAGGTTGCTTCTTTGTCGTTATTGTCGTCCGTCGTCGTGCAGCAAATAAAGACAATTTGCTCATATACGTGCGTTAATAAAAGACACTATTTTTCATCTCAAAAACGTTTGTTCTCTCTTCTAACAATTCTCTCAAATGTGACGTACAATTGATACAACGTTCGTTGAATGTTTTTGCGTTTGCGACAACTCGAGCGAGAACAGGCGCTACCTAGGATAGATAATTTTTCGAGAGAGAGCCGAATCGGTTTTTGCGTAACGTCGCTCGATCGCGACACGATCGGCGCACGATCCTTTCTAGAGATCGTAAATTACGACGGCCATTATCATTCCGTTCGTAGTTATGAGAGTGCAAGCCGCCAGAGATACATGTTACGGCCGATACTCGCGCGTCTATTGTGCGTATTGGTCTTGATAACATAATAACCACCGTCTGCAGGCTCGATCGAATTCTTGGCTCGCCAATAATGACAAATGTCTTCATCGCCGACTTATATGAAAAACGATCGATACGTGTGTGTGCGTGTGTGTGTACTCGCTGTGTGTCTCGACGTATAGCGAGAAGGTAATGCAATAACTTTATATATCAAGTATAACTTTATATATACTCACTCACGCTTGTTTTCCATGTGACTTGTCAAATAAATAAATAAATAAAATTCAAGTTAAACGAATCAAATATCTAATAACAAATTAACGGATTTTAGAGATTACGAGAAGATGTGTCGCGCCGGAGTCAGAAAACGCGCGGCCCAAAGAATTCAATCTAACCACGAGTGATAAAACCGCGCGCGCGCGCGCGCGATATACCGGATGCGATCAAATTTCGCGGAACGCACACACGGTCGCAGATATATGTGACTCAGAGTGATTTCAACTTGTTCCGTCGCGCTGGCGAATGCAAAACCAGAAAATTTAATATTTCCTCATGCGGAACGCGCGCGTTTCTTGGAAGTGAATTCCATTTAATCGCGACTGATTAATATTAACAGAAATAAGGAGCGTGTGTGTGCGTGTGTGTGTGTGCGTGTTGTGCTCTAAAATTTGCTTTATTTAAAAAAATAGCGCTCACCATTGGATAGGAATCCATAACGATCCTCATTCGAGTTTTTTTCCTCTCCGCGAACTGCGAGACTCGCTCTTCTCCGCACCTCGTTATTTTCTCAACGACGAAGCGAATCGGTCGACGACGCGTCGTCGCGATGACGCGCCGCGCGACGCGTGCATGCACGAGGGATGGCTTCGCGCACACCAGTCTTCGATTGCGCTTTGTCGGTCCATTCGATTTCCCAGAAAACGGATCACACTCGAATAGAGAGCGCGTGTCGTTCACCACCGGCTTCACCGATACATCGAATTTTTAATTTGTTGACACTTTGCACCGTCGATTTTTGCGCGACACTTTTCAGAACGACGTTTTCCTCAACGACATTTTGTTCCGAGAGAGAGAGAGAGAGAGCAATAATTTTCACGACCGTCACAAAGGTGACGGTGTCAGGTGACGGTAGCGCGCGTATTTTTAAAACCGCGCTTCTCTCGAATCCACGACGACGACGTAAATCGAGACGATAGTCGCGTCGCGTCGCGCGGGCGCGTATTTTTGAAAATTGCGCTCGACCACAATTTTGCGTTTTCGACGGGTGCGCGTCTTCGATCGGCGGATCTACGCGTCACACATATCTTGCGCTCGAGGAGGACGGGATCGACGGATGCGACAACGAGGCGGCGGATCCAGCGACGACGATGCGAACACGACGAGAACGGGTTAAGCGCGCGCGGCGGCCGATGTGTCGCGCGCTTCGAGCGTACGGAGCGAACTACTCCTCGTGCGCTTTCGCCGGCATTCGGACTCGCTCAGCGAAGCTACGCGCGTCTTGTTCGGTCCAGTGCGCGGGCGGATGCAAGCGGACGCGGCCAACCGCAAATCGGCGGGATGTGCGAGAGAGTTGAGACTCGACGCGTATTATACTCGCATACAATTCATCTCTTACATTCGCTCTCATCTTTCGATGAGCTCTCCTGCGGTTCGCCGCCGTTAATTAAGAATCGGTATGGAAAATGCACAAATACATACTCTCGATCACGATAATGACAAAACATTTTACATCTAAAACGTCTTTTACACGTACATCGTACGCGTGCAACTATCTTTCTTTAATTATTATCAGACCGATCTCCGCCGCGGAATTTTTCTTCACACGAGTTTCGCAAAGTTGCGTTTAGTAATAAGTCAATCGTCGCGCTGAGAGTCGCACGAGCATATAAGCGGCATAAATCAGCATTAAAACCGCAATTATACGTCGTATGTAGTAACAACGGCAATCGTTAACGCAGCGACGTTCTGAGACAACCTACTTTCGATTCATTTAATATAATAATTAAGTGACGTTGATTAATTGCCGGAGAAGAGAGTGCCGCAAACCGCGCGCGCTCAAAATTTTATTATCGTTTTAAACACTTTTGTTTGTTTCAAATGTTTGCCGTTTTTATTATTATTATTATTATTTCACTTGCACATCTCAAATCCGCGTGAGATCTCACTTTGACGATTGCTTTTTCCGAAGAAACAACATCTTCTCTCGTTCCTGATTGCCAGTCGCCTGGTTTATAAAAACAACCTTCGAGGCGCACATCCGGACGCATTACACCAGGCCACGGAGGATGCGCGTCTCTCTGCATGCGCGCAATTACGTAAACCAGATAGCGTAGACGGCGCGCGGTCACACATGTGTGATAGCGCGTAGTCTCGCCATACATCGCCGAAACGATCGATCTCTCGAGATAGAGTAAGTGCGGACCGCAGTTCGAAGTAAAGTGCGCCCACGTAGTCGTCGCTAAACAAGGGCACAGTCGAGAACAGCGGAGATTTGTCCCGTCGTCTGTGTGTTCTCGCTCACAGGACACATTAGAATTCTTGTTTAAAGCCGGGCACATGTTTTCCACCAGACCGTTACCGCAACGTTATCCGCGTCACGCAATTCTCGGGAAAAGCAATATCTGTTAACGTAACAACACACACGTGACGTTATATAGCAAAACTTAAAACGATGCAAAGTACCGATACACATACCGTTAATTACAAATTTCATGGGGGGGTTGGATACACCGCGATATTTTGCGGTCGCGGAAATAGCGAAAGTAATAATAATATCCGCGATAAAAAACGCTTCGAGAGAGAGATACCAGGCACGAAATGACGGCGATTTCGCGAGCACGTAATTTGTAATCTTTCATGGCAAGCGGACGGTTGCGACCGAGCGTTCTCGCGGATACATATGTATGTATGTGTAATATATATATATATATATTATACCGGAGGGAACAAAAAACACACAAATTTGATCTTCTAGTAGTCTCGCTTAAAGTCCGGCGTTCTTTTGTCGTACGTGAAACGCGCGTCCGAGCACATAGGCTATTAAACCGTTACACAACGATCTCATTTCTGTAAGCAAACGACGTTGGACATCCTAATGCAGGACAGAACTGCACATATCCTATCCTATCCTATCGTGGAAGGCGCGCGCGCTCTCTCGACTTAGAAAAGCGCTTGGCCTGCAGCGCGCGCTCGCTATAATATTTTGTATGCAATTACGATTCAGACGTCAGCGACAAAACTCGCGGCCCCTCGCGCGGAGAGTAAGCGCACGCTCACTTCTATGATTGTACAAGATACCGCTTATACCATATTTGGCAAACGCGGTAACGCGAGCGTATATATGTATACATATATCGTACACATGCACGCGTCTCGTCGTCGTGATTAACAGTCGCGGCGTTATGAAGTGAATTTATAATTTTATTGTGCAATATATATACGAGCTCTTCTGTTTTTATCGCTTCTATTCGTGACGCAATCGATCACGCCGTTCGTACGTTCTTACGTTACGCGCTCGCGCGCGTTAAGAGAAATTCTGTTTAAGGACGTTCTCCGAATTATTGATTTTCCTAGGATTTTCTTTATTTAAATTTGCGATATACATAGTTTATGATCTTATTTATACGTAGCCTTTTTGGATAATAGGGGTACACCGAAAAAATTGTATTCTCGTTTTGAGGATATCCCACTTACTTTAAGTATATTTTATACTAAAATAAGCGCCAAGAAGAGTTTCTTATTTTAAGAGGAAAATCCTCTAAATAGTAATATTGATAAGAATATATACTGATTAGAATATAAAAAGCCTCTATAGAAAAACATATATATCTCACTATCAAAAAAGATTATATTCTTAAATAAAGAATATATTCTTAATTTCAGAAGAATATCATCTAAAATCTTTAAGAAGATTTTTTAAGTATAAAATCTTCTACTTACGAGAATATAATTTTTTCGGTGTAGCAATGTTCAAATTCCAAAATATGGAAGATTTAAGTTTCAATTTTTAACATGGATTTCCTATGCCGAGCCTTTGTGAAGTGGGGTTTTTTAAAGTTACTGACGACAATTTTTGTAGGATTTTTTTCAAAAAACAAGTATGTGATAGCGGAGAGTGTCTTAATTAAAATACGATTTTGAATAATATGGCAAGCAACCCTTGTTTTCAAACTGTAGCTTTTTTTTTGTTTTGTTTGGGGAGTTTTTTTTTTGTTTTGCTGGATTTATGTGCGCTGTGTACTGCAGCTATTTTTGAACTTCTGCGCAGAGTAAGCGGGTCTTGGCAGTGCTGAATAGCTCAACTCAACTTTGTTACAGCAGTAACAAACTTACTCATGAGAAGAGATATTTTAGGTTGCTAACCACTGTATTTAGGTTGCTAACCACTGTAGTCGGAGAACGTCCTTAACACACACAAGTTGACTTTTTTGCGGGGTCAAAAATTGACGAAATGCGAAATGATAACGTTGTCCGATATATCTTTGTTTTTGCTAAGAAGTCATCGCCTTCTCAATTACGCAAGAGCGCACGCAAAAGTTGTGACAAATTTGTGATAAAAAAGATCTCAATTCTGGGTCACGGTGTGCAAAGTTCGATATTCGTTATTAAAATTAGAGTATGTTGCGGAAAAAAAAAAACAGTCGCTTGATAAAAACCGCCGTTGATGGAATAAATCGGGCGTACGCGTAATGCTTAAGCGTGCGGAAACAAATCGATAGTCCCGTGGTCGGGGGCCATGCGTGCAACCGTGCACGCATGTAGAGAGACTGCGTGGGACCTGCCGGTCGGCCCCGCCCTTTGCCGACCAGATATCATTACTCATTACGCGCGCTGTGTGCGCGCGTTGTTTATGCGTTCCCCCTTTCTCGATTAAAGGGCCGCGGAGAATCCGCGAGCACATATATCGCGTCTCTCCTTCCCCTCGTTCTTTGCGATCTTTCGCTGCACGCTGCAGATGCACCGAAATGATAAAACATGCGTCTGTTAGATGAATGGTCTCTCCGCGATCCCTGTTTTTTTTTTCTTTTCCTTTCGATTGAACGTGCCCACAGCCACCGAAGCGATATTTCCGGTTATTCGTCTATCTTTCGACCCTTTATCGACAAAACCAATTTAAGAGACTGATTAAAAAGCCTCTCCTCTCCATAGTTAGCAGAAAAAAACAATGAAAATAGAGTTTTGGTCAAATTTCTCTGTTTGAAAATAGTCTCGGCCAAATTTCTCTGTTAACATAGAAATCTGTCTGTACGACTCTATCAAATAAAGAAAACAAAGATAGACGGACGAGAAATGCGGTGCTGTTAATATCAATTTCTCGGACGTATGTGTTAATGGTAAGTATTATTTATAAACTGAACGTTCGCGCGGCGCGAATCTTCATTGGCAATCGAGATCGGTGAAGACACCGTTTTTTTTCTACGTATAGATATATCTCCGGTGAAATCTACGAAACGCGCAGATTTACGCGGGACGAGACGTATGCCACACGTAAGAGAAAATAATACTACGCAAGAGAGCGACACAATAATTTTATATCGTTTCTTCTCCCCTCGACTTCGGCGGCGCAAATCGACATATGCACCTGCCAGTCGAGAGCGAACCAGATTATTCGCTTAAGTTAACCGCAGGTATCACCAGTCACACCTGATGCGTGTGTCCACTGAGAGATACACTGGGTGCTCTTTTCGTGTCCACCTTTTTGTTCCCCCGACTCTTTTTCCTTGTGTGTGTCACGCGTGTCTGAAAAGATTGTGATATATGCTATCAGTCGAAGAGATCAAAACGGTCGGCAAGACCTCTCTCGCTGCATTTGCGTTGCAGGAAAAGAAGCAATGTAGCGGAATGACGCGCTTGGAACTGCGGTCGCGCGCTGGTGTCGGTTTAGAATGCGATACGTGGGCGAAGAGCTCGTTTCAGCCGGTCGTTTCAAGATTTGACACGCTTAAAAGGATCGGGAGAAAGCAAACGAAAATTTCAAGACTCTAGACATTTACGAAGACAATGAGAGAAAAACCTTTACATGAAAATGTTTTTGTTCTCTTTTCTTCGATCATATTTTTAAAAAATGTAAATTTTTATGTTACAAAATGTATATCGTTGACAAAATAAATTGAGTTATTCAAGTTATTGTGTATAATAAATATTTTATCGTCCTTGTTTTACCACAACAAAATTAAATTTCCACATAAAGAAGAAATATAAATCAGATGATAAATAACTAAATATTTTTTTTACATGAGTAGCGGAAATTTGATAGAACAAAACGAAAATAGAACGAGAACAATAGCTCACGTGTTAGAAAATTATACATATCTGTCATACGAGGTCAATCATTTGTAAACAGCGTGTAGCGGTACCACATTCGCGTATTAACATTCTTTTGTATTTCCCCACAATGTAACGCAAATGTAAACGTCTCGCGCTTCGAATCTCCATTCGACGCCTACATCCACGCCGGTAATGGCATAAGTTATGGGAAAGAGGGGGGCACTTGTGTGTTCCTTGAAATACCTAATCCCCCTGTAAATCACACATCGAATTTGCCAGACGCTTGCGCAAGTCTAATCGGTCATTTCACACCGCCCGAGGAGTGTTATGGAGATTGTAAATTGCGCAAGTGCCGCAACACTTGAAGTACTACTGACAGATACAATTAGATAATTATATTCGAATATAAAAGTACACAAAATCTTCTTTGTGTCGTTACTTATTACCAAAATGGCATATACTGAAAAAAAAGAAAACTAGAAATATAAATATAAATCAAAATGTTAGCTACAACTCTTTTTCAAGTATGAAACATTTTAACAAATTTACACAAAATATTCCGCACGTACATCCATTGCTTGACCCGTATTGGTGGTCTATTTCTCTTGGATAAATAAAATATCTTCTAAAATATATACTAAAATATATACTAATGGAATATATTCTTTAAAATATATTTGTCTCACAATATAGAAATTTACATGTTTATCGTTGCATTTCTTTCCTTTCCAAAATGCATGTTTCCGCCCACTGATGCGGTTATACAAATCTTTACCAGGTTAAAAAAAACCGATCTACATTAAAGATGTATTTTTTAATGTACGTTTGTGACTCTCCTTTCTCTTCTCTTTCATCCTTCTTCTTTTGGTCTGCCTACTTGTACAATACCACCGACTAAATAATTGACTGTACAATTCTTAGAATCTTTGCTAGGTAAGACTCTTGTAGACAGTTCATCTTCACTATCGTCGTTAGTCCATGTTCCTATATTTAAAAAAAAAAAATGACGATAAATCAATTATATCTTCACGCACATATTATAAAATCTCCATGTTGTGTCATATATTCAAAAATATACTTCGATCATACTAAAACAATAAAATTAAAAAAATAAAAAGTATACGTACGTAACATCTGTTGTCTCCTCGAGAGTTGAGGACAGGTTGTGAATTCATCTAAATCGTAATCAGTAATTTCAAAGCTCTCCATTTTGTTATTATATCACAATACGCTTTGTATCGTAGCTTTGTATAATAAGCAAACGCAGGTAACCTCAAAAACGTCTCAATTAAAATATAATAAACGTAGTATACATAGATAACATGTCATGTTGAATAGCGATACTAGCGCCTTCTACTCAAGCGAGGTAGAAGGTAGAACTATGCCAAAGCGCGGTAACATTCAACATGTATGTACAGCAGAATTCACGTGCGTCGTCGGGACCGATTAAATTGCATAATTCAAACTTCACTTGTAAAATGTGCCGTAAAATATGTGTGAGATGAGGAAATATATTTCCTATTGTCTTTTCATCTATGCCGCCGGTGCTTTGTCTCACTCATTGTGGTCACTTTTATGACTTTATTTAAAAAAACCAAAAATATATACACGTGTTTTTCTACTAGAATTTCTTTTTTTAACTTTTTTTAAATTTTTTTATCGATAACAAACTTGTGAAACGATAAATGCTGAATATACATAACATAAACACGCGAAAAAGTTGTATTGCGAGTGACATTGAAAAGACGTTAGTGACGTTAGCGAAAACGATTCATTTGGGATTAAGAAGTCACTTTCGTACAGATAAGAGATAATGATATACTGGCTTGTCTAAAATTCTTGACGTAAGCGGAATAAACGGAAAAGTTTACAATAACGTAAGCGCGAGATCAGTTAATGGAAATGCGATGTTTCACATTAAAAAAAAAGTGTTAGAAAAATAAATATCAACGATTTTAGTATTTTAATTGTTTCACCATATTTTTCAAGAATTGATGAAAAAACAACACCAGACAATTTATCTAAAATTTGTAAAATGTACGTGTGAGTTACAAGCATTTTTTTTTTAAATAAATAAGACTGTTTCAGACAAACAAAGATATAAACAAATAATGTTACGTTTGTGTAAATGATAGAAAAGCGTATCGCATGACACACATAAACCTGATGGTTTTATGAAATATTCGAGAAGAAATATCTGGAAAAATAGCCAAAAAGTTGACAAATATAATTGCCAAGTATGTGTGTGTGTGATTAAATAATAATAAAAAAATTAAATCTTTGCAAAAAATGTGATTAAATTTACTCGATAACGCGCGCGCGGAGTATTACGTTTTCAGAAAGTTTTCCTATCAGCAAAATCTACGAACGGGAACAGTCGACAGATAATAGATATCTGCGACGAGACGCTGTCATCAAAAGTACCGCGCTCAGTTCGTACGCGACGTTCAATCGCGGATGACGGTTCGACGATCGATTCGACAATTTCTCCCTTCGCGGTGTTAGACGTCTCTAATTCGGCACGTCCGTCAGCGCTCGTACTCACAAACCGAAGCAATCAATGTCAATCGGTCACCTTGCGTAATCACCGCGCGCACATGTTTCTCTCTTAAAATTACAAAAACATTCGCGTTCTTTCTCAAACAATCAACAATACCAGATAAGTTTCGCACGTGCTAAATTTGTAAACAGTTCATCATTCAGCACGCGTCGAAGCAATTCGTCATTTTGATCGCAACAATCGAAAATCAAATTTAACTCACCGAAATAGTCAATTATTGCGACGTGTTGCGGTCGCGAAAAACTCGAGTGCGTAAAATAAAAACAAAAGTACAAAAAAAAAAGTGTTCGATTGCGCATCGAACTGACGGCGCAGCGCGTTGATTGATCGAAGATTGAAACGTAACCGCGCAAACGTGTATGTTTTAAGCACGCAAAAGAGTGTGTGTGTGTGCGATAATTTAATTGCTCCTTTTAATCTAATTATAATTATAATTGAAAATTGAACTCTCTGTGATATATATATTTTGAATTAAATTGTAATTTCAACGATAGCAATCGGCAACGTGTCGAGCGTGATAAAATCGTTCTCTCGGTGTTAAACGAAAAAAAAAAAATAATCAAACGTGAAACGCGTTCAGTTTCTTTGTCTACCAGCGAAGAAACAAACACGCGTCTTTTTTTTTTTTTTATTTTTTTTTTATTTGGCATCTCGGCATTCGATTTGCGCGCTTCGAGAGAAGGATTGCTCTCAAAGGAGCAATATCAACCGTCGCACTCATCCGAGTGAATTCAGAATGCAATTACCTGCGAGACGTATAGTCTTCGAATTCGATCGGAGAGCTAAAGTTGTATGACTGGACTACTATTTCATTCGCTTCGGGGGTACGTGATCTCGCCTCTTGGGAGGCATTCTATTAAATATAAGCGCTCTCGTCGCAAAAAAAAGGAACGCGACGCGTTATAAAATAATTGTCAGCGAAAGAAGGTTTATATTGACTTGACTTGATTGTCGAGATAGTCGAGTCGGTGTTTGCGCGCGCGCGATATATACGCGAGACATGGTATCAGAATGCGCGGAAAACTGGGACGAATGCGAGTCGAGCAACCTTACGGAGGCCGAATATCTAAACAGAGTGCTTGGACCCAAATATCTGCCGCAGAAGTTAGTGATACCGCTCACGATAGTCTACGTGGTGATATTCATCACCGGCATCTTCGGCAATGTCGCCACGTGCACGGTCATCGCCCGGAACACGTCCATGCGGACCACAACCAATTATTACCTCTTCAGTCTGGCCATATCCGACCTCACTCTACTTGTGCTGGGTGAGCAATTAAAAAAAAAAAAGCAGCAGCATCGCTATTATATCGATCGTCTTTATAAATTACGCAGTTATTTTTAACGCAGTCTGAACTTTAGCAATTAATTTATTTTGCCGTTATTACGCCTCATTTCTCTTTGATCTTTAATTCTGTGAAAATTCACGGTGCTCCTGTTTCAATCAGAAATCAATACACGAGGAGCATCATCATATCGACGCACTAAATCGCGATGTTACTTCGATCTCTGGCAGATTTTTTTATTCGTCGATAATGCGATTTTGATAATTAGAATAAAAAATGATCGATAACGATAATCGGTTCGGTTACAACAGGTTTCACATTTGGTTGTAACACAGAATAATACACCCGGCTGTGTCACTTGAAAATCCGTTTGTAATTAATTTACTGTTTTTTTACTTTACAAGGCGCAAAAAAGTGTCAGTAATAAATAACGAATTTCGTCGAAGAGAAACAAATTGCTTCGGATTTAAAGCTAGATAGATCGACAAAAACCAAATGAGTATCTTTAACACGACGGCGAGTAAAAACAAGAATTACTCGCGTAAATTTTTACCTGTTTTTTAATTACTTTTACATTTTTTTTTTCGTTTTAGCAACTTTTTATTTGTCCGTTACGTGTGCAAAAATATGGAGAAAAAACGCGTATATAATATTGAATAAATATAAATATATTATTTTCAAACTGCTAAAGTAGCACTAGAAAAATAAAAGAACTCTGATTGCAATTAAAGACTGCTGAGAACTGAAAAAAAAAAAGAATGATTTCAATTAACTATATATGTACTTCTAATATTTTTTCCTTCACATAAGATGTTTGCGACTTTTTGTTGTAATTGTTGTTCTTATTTGTTCGCGACACAAAAAGTTGTTTCTAAAAATATGAAAACACATGATGCAAACATTTCGAGACAAAAAAAAAACTCGAACAATTTTCCTCCTCTCTTCGTGATAAATGCAATCAATTATTGTTTGTTATCTGTATTATCGCAAAACATGATTACGATTACTTGACACGAGACGCTCGCCTGCGTACCGCGCATTGACGTAGATACGAAGATACGAAGCTTGAAATTAATCTCTGTTTTACGTCTACGGCAGCAATTGTTATCTTCGTAGTGTACTTTGTTTACCAATGGCGACAACAATCTTTTGTATTTACCTCGTTTCGAGGAATTCACGAAACTGAAAATTTCCTCTAAATGTGCTCAACAAATTAAACTCTCAAATATCTAACTCGACATAAGATTTTGAAAAGTTTTGCTGATAAAGTAAACTCACACAAATCGAAATCGATCCGAGCTCGAGAACAAAGAAGTCAATTGTTCTCCTTATCTCTAAAGTTTCGATTATTTATAACTTGTCAGTCGAGAGTGTGTAAAATCACGATTACAATGAAAATCGAAAAGCTTTCATTTAACCCTTTCGCTACGATTGAACCGATCGTGGTGCTGTACAGATATATGTGTACTCTTCTTCGCAATGCGAATTAACGACATTAAGTAATAAATATAAAAACATCTAAAAACATTTCCGTAACGGCTTTTAGTGCGAGATAAAGAAGAGATCCACTATAGTGGCAATTTGTTCTGAAAGATCATTTTTAGCGGAAAGCCACTATAGTGGCGCGTAGAGCTTAAAGGGTTAAAAAAGCTTTTTGTGTTCAACGCTGAAAGAAGAGGCCGGACTTTACGAGGGCTTTGGTGTCGATTGCAGAGCTTTAAAAGATGAACAGGCGGACGCAGATTACGCGTCACGCGATTACCGAGTAGCTATTATATTTTTTAGACTGGAAAAGCGTCGTGACACACATACACGTTAAAGTCGACGCGCTTCGAAAAACGAAAAAAAACAAAATCGGAAAAAATATCAGAATATCGTTTTACATTTTTCCGCGTATATGTGAACAATTCTCACAAGATACATAATCATCTCTTAATTAATTATTTCAGGTCTTCCCAATGAGTTGAGTGTTTTCTGGCAGCAATATCCGTGGATGATGGGCGCGGAACTTTGCAAAATTCGGGCATACGTGTCGGAGATGTAAGAAAAGTCTCTTAGTCTTGCCTTTTTAATACCATTCCATTGAAATTCGGCGCGCTTGATCTTAGGCAATATTTATAATCTTTGCAGGTCATCTTACGTGTCAGTTCTCACAATCATGGCTTTTTCCATCGAGAGATATTTGGCTATCTGTCACCCGCTTCGCGTCTATTCGATGAGCGGTCTGAAAAGATCTACTTGCTTCATTCTCGCGGCCTGGTCGATCGCGATCGTCTCGGCGATACCGTTCGCGATTTACACCAAGGTCCACTTCGTTGAGTATCCACAAGGTTGAGCCAACACATGTGTTTTTTTTCTTTAAACCAACACACACACACACACACACACATGCTTTGTTTTTAGAAAAAATATACACACACACGCAACTTTTTTTACATACTTTTTATTTATATATGTGTGATATCAAATTGTCACTTTAGGATCGGGAAATTTTTCGGCCGATTCAGCGATCTGCGCGATGCTTCTGTCCAACATGCCGAATTATCCGCTTCACGAGCTCAGTTGTGTTTTGTTCTTTCTGATACCGATGCTCGTGATACTGATATTGTACACAAGAATGGGATTTAAAATTAAGAAAAGCACTGAGAACGCGCTTGATAAGATACAGGGCGCTGTTCATGGCGATTATCGACAAATCGAATCCAGAAAATCTGTTATCAGAATGTTGAGTACGTTACAGTTTCTATTTATTTTTCTCTTATAAAGAGCATTTCGCGCGAGCAAATGAACGAGTGTAATTTACAGATATCAGATTAACTTAAAACTAATTTTTACTTAAGTTTTGTCTTCCTAAGAAACGTGTAAATTTGTTTTTCAGGCGCAGTTGTCGTCATGTTTTTCCTGTGCTGGGCTCCATTTCACGCTCAACGACTTCTTTATATCTACGCCCAGGACTTCTCTCATTACGTGGACTTGAACGAATGGCTTTACATTTTTAGCGGCTGTCTTTATTACTTCAACAGCACCGTCAATCCAATTCTCTACAATTTGATGAGCATGAAGTACCGCAAGGCATTCAGACGAACTCTGTGTCGCAGAAATAAAAAGCCAGCGAATAGATTATCAAATAAGGAATTGAACAAAGCTTGCAATCGACAAATTACATGTTCTGTTAGGTATGGATGAAAATTTTTAACGATTTATCATCTCATAAAAACCATAAAAATGCAATATTTCTAAAAGCTTCATACATTATTAAAAAAAAAAAAATGTTTAATTTTAATAACGTTATCATTTTTTAATAAAATATTAAAAATACTATTCTTTCCTATCTCTTTTCAAAGAGAGATTTGTTGTTTTTTTGTTCGTGTTCACACGTAATGTATACCGCATCTGTAATGAGTCTGCATTTTCTTTTTAGACATACCATCGCTCAGGCCAAAGAGATGTTTTGTTTTACATCGAGCGGAGAGGAAAATATGAGGAGTAACAATAGAAATGATAGAATAACGAGTTTTTCTCAAAATGCTTGCTTATTACAAAGGGAGAATTCATCCTCGGAACCTGTCTTTGTAAAACAGCATTTCCCTGTCCGTTCCCAACTTAGTAACGAAAGCACGACGTCCACAAGAAGATCAGATGATACTGTTTCCATAACTAGAAGCAGTCTGTAATTTTTAGCTTTTTTTTGTTTTTTTTTTACTCTTCCATTTTTAATCAAATGTAACGTAGAACGTTGTAAATATTATTATTACGTATAATTCTAATTATATAAATATTGATCGAAATTGTGTATAAATCATATGAAAATTTTTCACGACATTGCAACCAATTGCGTAATTAAAATTAATAAGATGATATTATCAATTAATGCGAAAAAAAATTTTATACGATTTATAAAACAATAAATAGAAATTTTTTATTCTGGTCCAACAATATTTTCCATCAACTCTCTGATGTGAATATATTTTCGCATGTAAATACGGCAACGTGAAGTGTATTTTAATAATGAGTTATGTTTTGTGAAAAAACATATGTGTGCATTTTACTTTGATAAAAATCAAGCTCTCCAGGTTGTCCCATCACTGACATTATTAATCTATTTCTGATCGATTTTCAATACGCTATATATTATACAAGGTATTTTTCGTCATTTTCGCGGTTTCCAATATAAGAGATTTATAAGAAAACATTTTGAAAAGAAAACTTGAATACAAGACATTTTTCGCTTATTTTTGTTTTGTTGGCTGAGAAAAGCGTAACAAATTTCAGATCACAAGTTTTTCTGACATCGCCGATAAATTCTAGTGTGTAAAGTGCAAAATAACGTAACCTAATACGTTTGCGTTTCAATTAATGAGTCGCGAAAGCGTCATAATGGACAAAAGACTCACCGGTTTGTAGCGAAGCATTTCTATAAACGATTCGATGATTTATGGCAAAAAAAAAAATGATGGTCCGCTCGATCTATCTTTATTTACAGACGAATCGCTTCTCAGGCTCGCGTCTCGTGTAAAATTTCTCACTTAAGCGGATAAAAACACAAAAAAAAAAAAAAAAAAATGAGGAAACGTTTATCCGAAGCTTTGCCACCTTATCGTTATCGCGACGAGCATTAATCGCGCGGACGCAATGAAGAAGTAAGAACGTGTGAGCGCGAGTTGTCTGACAAAAAGAGGTTTTATTAATTGCTCGTTTTATGTATTCCAGTGTGTGCTCAACGATCATCCCCGTTTTTGTTCGCATTCATTCATTCGGTGGCGAATACAAACGCCACGTTGCAACGTCTGCTCAAAAAAAGTAACGAATTCAATCATGTGACAGAGGTTGTATCAATGACGAGAGTTAATGGTACGTTAGAGTCCCCGAATGAAAATGTGGTGAATCGATAACGTGTCTCTCGCTTGTGCGTAAACGTTTTGGATTCAAAAGATAGATACTGCTTTGCATAATTACGGACCCGAGTTAATAAACGATTCGTTCAATTTGTCGACTTGGAAAATTGAAATTCCACATAGCGCGTTATTACGTTAATCCGAAACTCGATTTCCAAAATTTGTCCCAAACGGTATGTAGGTCGTATTAATATGTACGTATACACTTGTGTGATAAATCTCTCAAGGTACGCGCGGAGAATTTCAAAAACGATGCTTTAGCGAGAATGTTTTCGCGAGCGTTCTAGCGAAGAAAAAGAAAAATACATCTATTTCTCTCAAACGGTTTAACGTTACACACAAAGCTCTTTCAAATTGCTGCGATACCTGTTTTTTTTTTTTTTTTGCTTTTACCTTTCTTTCTTCTAAAAAAATCGCGACTTTATTCGATTTCGATCGCTACATTGAGCAAAGTATGAGTTTCCGCGGAAGCTCGCGGTGGCGATAAAACGTTATCGATCTATTGCAGCTCGCGTTTTACTGTTACTTGCTCGGCGTGATACTTCTGCTGGCAGATTCTTATGCAACAAAATTGCCGCGTACGAGTACGTACCACGTTTTTCATCGATATCAAGCGCATTTGCCAAAAGAAGCGATGGCGTTGCGAGCACGTGGCAGAAGAACGTCCGATCTGTCGCAAGGAGCATCGAGACATCGTCGCAAGGACGTGATTCACTTTCTAATTGACAAAACAATTCCGCAATGTAGCCGGATGTAGCGTCGTTGATGGTACAAGCTCGCTTTTTTTGTTTTCGCGGATAATAATGTCTATATATTCGATAAAAAAATATCGCACATGTATTATTAATCATTGTATCTTCAGGTCACGACATCTGAAATGCATTTTTTTTTTTTTTTTTGAAACGGTGAAATCAATAAAACAAAATTAGAGAAAAAATATTGTTTCCGATAAAATCACTTCGCTATTAATCAATGAAAAATGATCGTGTGTGCCCCAGCGCAACAAGTTTAGAACCGATTGATGCGACTATTTCAGACACGCGCGACAGAATTTACAAAGTAAACCCGAAATGTCAACAAGTTGATTAAAGGTGAGAGCCGCCATATAATTTCTTTTCATCAATCTTTAATCTCAAATCTCATTTTCAAGCTATTCAGTTTTTAAAAAACTGTGTGTGTGTGTGTGTGTGTGTTCCACTTGTTTTCTCAGTTCTCTCAAGACGAACCGCCCACTTTATTTTTGCTAAAACAATACGCATCGAGTATTCCGGTTTTTTTTTCGAAGTATAATAGGGATCGTGTCGAGCTGGTGGCGCGACATGCTCCTTCGACGGGGTTGGAAGTGTGGTGGATGGAGCGTCTGGCCCGAGAGCGAACACAGGCCGTCACTTGTCCGCGGTCTGTCGACAGAAGCACTTTTCACCCCCGTTTGTTCCGTTGCGTTGAGAACGCAATAATGAGAATCAGCGACATGATCTCGTTTTCGAAAAACTAAACGATCACACAACAGAGTCAGTTTTGAGTGAACACGCGCGAGACCTTACTCGATTCGACGTGTGTTGAGAGAATCGAATTGGAAGATTGCAAGAGCTTCTGTGAGAGTGATAAAAGAATTTTTTATCGCGAAACGAGAGAATAATTTGATAAGTGAGAAACGCGTCGCAATCGCAGCGACACAAGGAAGTGATTGATCTATCTCATTATAAACGTGTACACATTTGTAAACTATGCAAATACTGGAAGGTAATCTTATCGCCTTCGACATCGACAGTCTGGAAAATCTAAATCTAAGCGAGTCCGAATACATAACGAAGTACATGGGTGATAAATATCGGCCGATGTCATTTTTGTTGCCGATCACCTTCGCTTACATGACAATTTTTGTTACCGGTATAATAGGAAATATTCTCACCTGCATTATTATGAGAAAACTATCGACCACGCAAACTCCGACGAACTATTATTTGTTCAATCTTGCTGTGTCCGATCTGCTACTTTTAATTCTTGGTGAGCGGATTATTATTTCGTTGATGAATTGTATATTTCAATTAGAGACAAAGTTTGTTTAATATTTTACATAGAAATTACAGTCAAACTCTCTGTATTGTTTTTTATTTTTTCTTTCCATTTCTTTGGCAACAATTAAGCGCATTAAAATAAATATGTCACAAAGATATTTCTCACTCTGCGCATGTGCGATCACGAGAAAAAAAAAATATATAATAGCAATCAACTGCACGGGGGGACAAATTAACTTTAGAGAGAAAAAAAAACTCACACAACAGGGAAAAACTAACAATACAGGAGTTCGACTGTGATTGCAAAATATAAGACTTATTGGTATGTAAAATGTTCACAATTCGTTTTTTCTGAAAAATGCACACAGATATACATGCCAATCTTAACTTACATCAAGAACACATGTTTTTGGAGAAACATAAATTTTTCGGATAAAGATGAATCATTCATCTTCTTGCATTTCAACAGTATATACATGTGTGTGCGTGTAAAACTATAAAAATCTATTAAAAATGAGACTGATGAATGTTATTCATTCACACTCAGAAGACGGTCGCAGTATATAATCCTGTTTATTATATTGCGTTTTGAACAGAAATGTCTCGCGATTAATCAAGCAGCATTTTTCTTGCGTGTTTTAGAAAGGGAAATAAAGTATACAATTTTTCACAGATGATGCTTGGTATCAGTCAAGTTGTTTCTTGGTGTAAATAAAATCAGACGCGCAATCTTCGATAAAATATCTTCTCTCGTCTCGTTCTCTTTCACAGTTTCCCCGACGCGAGATGTGTGCACTTTAAACAATCTGTCAGGAGAGATTACAAGCTTGATTAACAATAATATAAAACAAATCCCCTGTTGTTTTGACGCTACGAGCAAAATAAGACTTAGGCTATTATTTTAGTCGGTATGCTTAAAAATTATTGCTTTTTATATATAACAAATGTATACGCGAGGTTCTCGGAAAATATTTTTTTATTATTTATTTTCATTTTTCGTTGACTTCTTAATCGCGGGACTTTGTCATCGATATTTGTGCTTCACAAATCCTGTAACGTCCCGTAAAATGCGTGACGGTATGAAAAATGGAAGCTTTGCGTCGACACGTAATATAATCACGAACAATATCTGTCAGTCTTGTGCAATATAATTCATGACAGTACATTTTTAGAGTAATTACTTAATATCAAAAAATAAAGAACAAAGGGGAAGATTAATTGGGTCAAATTACTTTTCATTTCCGACTTTCTCGTTCTCCTACAACGCGCGCGTTGTACACAGGGTTTATTGTCTTCTCTCTTTACGCGCACTCTACGCGCGCGTTATTTATTTTAGCATTATATGTAAATATTTCACATACACGCAATATCGAAATATACACATTTGATACAACAACAGCTCGAGCAAAAAGAAAAGAACCAGAATCGGTATTGCGGTAAACTAGTAGCAACAATAAAATCTCGACACGCGCTTTTTTTTGAGAGAAAAATATTTTTTGTTCGCAGGAGTGCCCAACGAATTGATGATATTCTGGGAGAAATATCCGTGGACGCTCGGACTGAGTATTTGCAAATTACGAGCGTACGTGTCGGAAACGTAAGTTCGGTCGATATTAAAAAATATATTATTAAATATAAAATAAAATAAAAGGTGATGTGTGTGTAAAATCGCGAATCGTACAATTCAACTGTTTGTTTGTTTTTTTTTTTTTTTTTTATTTTCACACACTTCTTTTGAAGCGCTAACTTTTATGCGTTTGTTTTTAAGGTCGTCTTACGTGTCGGTGTTAATGATAGTCACTTTCTCACTAGAAAGGTACCTAGCGATATGCCATCCCTTTCAGTTGTACGCGAAGAGCGGGATGAAACGACCTGTAAGATTTATCGTTAGCGCCTGGTTGCTGGCTCTCGTGTGTGCGCTACCTTTCGGGATTTACACGACCGTTAATTATTTAGAATATCCCGCACGTGAGTGTTCTGCTATCTTTTTATCGAATAATCAATCTTGAATCTTATTTTTTGTTTTGTTTGGAACACATATATGGCGTAAACAGTTTCAAAATTGTTTATCTGGAGCGCGAAACATTTTGCGTTTACATTTTTATTCGCAGAATCCGGTCGTCCTTCCGAAAAATCGGCTTTTTGCGCCATGTTGTTGCACAGCATTCCTGTATTTCCGCTGTACGAGCTAAGCTGTTTCATGTTCTTTCTCGTGCCGATGGTGTACATCGCGGTGGTCTACGTGAAGATCAGTTTGCGAATAAGACGTAACAATTTGAAGCACAATAACGTCAATAGTTCTGTTCACGGCGACAGGCACGCTCAAACACGAAAAGCCGTTCGATTGCTAAGTAAGTTTCCATCCTTCCCGAAGATATCGGGCACGTAACACGATGTCTTGTGTATTTCTTTTTACTCTCAATATTCTTTAATAAAGCATTTTATTGCGAGAGACAAACAATTAACAAAGTTTGCCGGCGCAAAAACGGAAAATAGTTTAAAAACAATTGCTTCAATGTCATTTTGCGTTAATCGCAAAAATCGATCAATTGCACAAGAAGATGCGATAGCGCGCGATGCGGCGTTCTATATATTTCTCGTTTTCTTTGGAAAGAAATAAAAGTATCATTAATCGCATTTCACAAGAGAATTTTCTTATCTCGGATTCCAGATGTCTTAAATTCGTTGTCGAATAAATGTTTGAGCAGAAAACTATACATAGTATCGTACCTCTTCTAAAAGATTAAATCTGAATAATTAATAAAAACCGCATTAAAATATGAGTCTCTTGTGCGCAGACACGTTTCGGAATAACAACGTTTTGGGACGATTCCAGAGAAACAGATTAACAGAAAAGAAATAAATCCAATATCACTTACTTCCAGGTGCGGTAGTGATAGCGTTTTTTATGTGCTGGGCGCCGTTTCACATCCAACGCATACTGTACGTGTATCAAATACCGCTACTTGAGGAAATCGACGAATGGCTATTTCCAATAGCCGGGCTTCTTTATTATTTTAGCTGTACAGTAAATCCGATTCTATACTGCATCATGAGCAAGAAGTATAGGACCGAGTTCAAACGGATACTCGGATGCTCGGAGATACCGATCAATATGGAAACACATCTTTAGGTGAGCAAACGATAAATTTATATGCGCGAATATACACATATATAAACACACTTGTGTAAGCGCCTGAAAAAGAATTCTGTTTGAATATTTCTTTCTTTGCCGAATGGCTTGATATGTGTTGTCTTGTAGCTAATGCCCTTATCTGTTTATTATTGTATAATTCCCTTGAGAAAGGTCGTATCGCATCATCTCTAGGAACACATGTTATTGTATCGTGCATGATTTTGCACCGAAAAAATTATATTCTTGTAAGTAGAAGATTTTATACTTAAAAAATCTTCTTAAAGATTTTAGATGATATTCTTCTGAAATTAAGAATATATTCTTTATTTAAGAATATATTCTTAATTTAAGAATATAGTCTTTTTCGATAGTGAGATATATATGTGTTTCTATATAAAGGCTTTTTATATTCTAATCAGTATATACACAGTTTGTCCGGAAAGTTCCCGGACTACGTGAATTAAAAATCGAAAATGAAAGATATGGTTTATTAAACAAGTTTACACTTCA
>NW_018020647.1:227496-233933 GCF_002006095.1 Pseudomyrmex gracilis
CAGTCCGGGAACTTTCCGGACAAACTGTGTATTCTTATCAATATTACTATTTAGAGGATTTTCCTCTTAAAATAAGAAACTCTTCTTGGCGCTTATTTTAGTATAAAATATATTTAAAGTAAGTGGGATATCCTCAAAACAAGAATACAATTTTTTCGGTGTGGAGATACTTGCGAATTACGCAGAGAAAGTCGTTTTGGAACCGTTGACGAGATCGGTCGTAGATTTGAATATTTAAAGATTTGTAGAAGAATTTGAGTAACGGGCCGAGAATGATATATTTGAGTTTATTTTTAACGTGCCATGATTAATAAATTTATACTTATATATATATATATATATATATATTATTCAACAATTAAAGTGAAGTGCCGAGTTTCATTTAAAATTGCCCTCAGTGTACTTTACAAGTTAATTTTATATCAGAAGTGAGATAGATCTTCAAGAGATCTTACACTTGTCTCAGAAACGTGTCGTTCCCGACGGTAAAACTCAGATACATCCGTTCGTGAAAATTAATAAAAATTATTATTGTTATAAGTCTAATGTCTGTTGTGTGTTTTACAGATAACGCTTACAATAAAATTTTCCTTTTTGTTTTTTTTAGAAACATAATCGGCAGCTGATCGCACAAAATGGTCAAAAGTAAGCAAAAATTAAACCGCAAAAGCCGCGTTCATAAACCGGCAAGTCGAAGGCAGTCGAGGGATGAAAAGCTGATCGACGGAATGTATGATATTTATATTTTTGCTCGTTGTGTTTATTTATTACTTTTTGTTTCTAAGAAGATTGAAAACTTTAATAGTATTTTATAAGAATTTTACACAGAATATATTCTTTGTATATATTCAGCGAACGAAGTTTTAATTTGAACAATTTATATAACATAAGCTCTTCGTAACGAAAGAATTAAACTTCGTTAAAATTGTTCGGTTCTGAGAATTTTCGCGTAATTATATATTATTATCTATCTTCCTTTTTTTTCCGATGTCTGTAAACTTTTGTTTCTTTTTCTTTTTCTTTTGTATAAAAAAACTTTGGGTAATAAGTATTTTTTTGAAACACACTTCATTCTATGTTATCATTTGGTGATTCACTAGGTTTTATACAAATGGATGGAGAAGATTTGTTGATTTCGCATCAACTAAGTGTCCAAACAAGAGAATGACCGCAATGCGGCCAATGTGTCCAATAGTCCAACAGTTTTACGGTCTCCGCACATAAGCGCGGTCACGGTTAGACGAACGGACGTAATGTCACTAGAACAATGAACGTACTCACCGTGGCGGTTTCCACGGCGATCATCTCTGTGATTACGAGGCGGTGGGTGGTTGTCACGTTTGGCCAGTCATTACGCATCGTGCCCAGCAAATTCAGTGTGTTAACCGATTCAAATTCTGTGTAAAAAAAAAAACAAACACAAAAATATACATGTTTATATATATGTAAATAAACAGTATAAAACTTGTTACTTCAAAACACCAATAAATAAATAAAAAATAATCTAAATATTGCTTTAGTGTGCTTTTGAGAGAACTTTTGTATTTTTAGAAATTCATATTTCACTGTCATACACGACAATAATTACACGACATCACACATTTGCAGACCAAGTTTATACAATATCGATTCAGATTATAAGTGTACGATTTAATACATCTTATTTTAATAACATAAAACGATAACAATGAGACACCGACAAAATCAACACAGCCAAATTTACACAGTTCCTAATTAAATGTTTCTGAACTGGGGTACTTCGCAGATAGAATCCGCTAATATCACACTATTTTGAAGCAATAATACTATATACACTAACGAAGTGTGAATTGCTAAAATCGTTATAAAGTGATTTTAACATTTTTAAATTATTGACGAAAGAGTTTATTCATGTGTATATTTATATGTGTAATTATGTGTATATTATATATATTTATATATTAAACTTTAAAAAATACAGAAAGAAGTGCCGATATTGAGTAATCAGTGTATTATGATTCTAAACCATTACTATAATTTAAAATGCTTTGCCAATATTGTGTATGTATAGTACCAAAACTATAAAAATCAGAAAGTCAGAAAGTCAGAAAGAAGTCTTCAGACTTTCAGACTTTCAGACTTTCAGACTTTTCAGACTTTTCAGACTTTCAGACTTTTCTGACTTTCTGACTTTCAGATTTTTATATTTTTGGTACTATATATACACAATATTGGCAAAGTATTTTAAATTATTATATTAAAGAACTCAGTAATGATTCAAGATCATGATACACAGATTACTCAATAAATTTATTCACAAAGAAATCCCGATCTTTGTTTGTATCGGCACTTCTTTCTATATTTTTTAAAGTTTAATATATAAATATGTATAATATACACATATTTATACATATAAATATACACATTAATAAACTTTCTTCAATAATTTTAAAATGTTACATCGGAGAGTTAATTTATTATTAATAATTTAACATTATAAATACATAATACGTATTGAGATGTTTTACTATTCTCAATAATTTTATGTATTTTTTGCAAAACTAAGTCTCGAAAAAGTGTTTCGAGATATATTGTCATACGCAAGAACAGCGCGCAACGTCGGTAACGTGCCTCCGCCTTGTGGCCGGCTTGGTGGGAAAGAGACGAAACATAGTATGTGTGCGTGTCCTCACCGCTTCGATGCTCTCGTTGCTCCCGGCTCGGGATCTTGCAACTCCGCCGCTAGATAGCATTGCTGTCGTCTGTGTATCATTGTGTTTTGCCAGAACACCTGTTTTGAATGGCTTAAATGGCTGTTTGTCATGTGTAAAGTTCTCCGTAGTACACATAATGTTAAATAAATATGTTAAAAGTAACAGGATGTGTGCGAGAAAATAATCTGTAGTGTTTTAACCTGAACTAGTTAAATAGTATTAAGTATTTTTGAAACGTGTTTTTCATCACAAATATATGAATAATATAAAGGTACTTGTGTTATTGCAAGTATGGATGCTGTCAGTGTGAATACACAAGACTCGAAGGTGGAAAAGAATAACGCTTTGACGGTTTATCACATGCTGAAATTTTCAAAGGAAGGTAAAAATTCTTTCGACGCAGCTGACATCGAACGCAGATCTGTCGCTGTGAGATACGTGACAGGAAAGTTATTGTAAGTTTAATATCATAACATTGAATCGTGCGTTTTTAGATGTATCACAACTATAGATTTGTTAATTTATATATGAAATATTATATTATTATTCAGTGATTCGGAGGAAACAGCAGCAATTCTACTTCAAAAAGATCTTGAAGACTATCGCGCCCTAACAAGAAACAACAGAAATGATGACAACAGTTATTGGAGCCAGATTGAATCTCATCTACCAAATGTAAAAAAAGAACCTTTGAATTGGGAATGCAATCTGTGTGAGAGCGCCATATCAAATTTCGTAAAACCTCTGGCTTGCCAAACCAACAATACTTTAGCTTGCAAGACAAGATCTTTTAGTGACAAGGATATAGAAAAAATTGTAAATAACTCGAAGAAGACAATACATACACCTGAGAGGAATAGAAAAGTTTCTGGACAAGCAGCTTCTAATCAAAATTTAATCAAAGAAATCACATTGAAATCAAATAATAATGAAAAAAATGTATTCGCACATTTTGCAACTACTTCCAGAAACAGTAGTTTTAATAAGCCATTAGATAATGGGAAGCAGGATGCATCTAAAGTGCAATTGAAGCAACAATTATCTTCTTACCAAAAGCTGGACAAATTTGTAGCAAAATCTTCTACCTTACCCAAAAGCACTAGCATGACTGGAATAACTAAAAGCTTGTTGAGTACGGTACATCCGAATGCGCCAAAATTAAAACCAGCTCCTCCACAATCTGCCAAAGAAGATACAGGATCCTCGCTTGAATCTTTCAGGAGTGCCAGAGATGAATTGCATATCCAGGAGATGAAAAAGAACAAGTCAGCGCCAAGGAAAACTCTAGGTGGTCGAACAGCAGCTAATGCTCCTTATGTCTGCCCGTTTAAACAAGACAAAGAAAAATCAACGCATAGCAATAACGCTACATCGCAAAGTAATAAAAACAATGAAGAAGACGAAAGACTGAAGAACATCGATCCGAACATGATTGAGTTGATCAGAAACGAGATTATGGAATCTGGCAAGACGATAACGTGGGACGATATTGCAGGACTTGAATACATCAAGAAAATCGTGAAGGAAGTGGTCGTGTTTCCTATGTTGAGACCGGACATCTTTACGGGTCTTCGTCGTCCGCCTAAGGGGATTTTACTCTTTGGTCCACCGGGAACGGGAAAGACTCTCATTGGCAAGTGCATAGCGTCGCAGAGCAAATCTACGTTTTTCTCCATTTCAGCGAGCTCATTGACTTCGAAATGGGTGGGTGAGAGCGAGAAGATGGTACGCGCGCTGTTCGCGGTGGCCAAAGTTCATCAACCGTCCGTTGTCTTTATCGACGAGATCGACTCGTTGTTGACACAGCGTTCCGACACGGAGAACGAAGCCTCAAGGCGAATGAAAACCGAGTTTCTAGTGCAGCTAGACGGCGCGACAACGTCGGAGGAAGATCGTGTTCTAATTGTTGGCGCGACTAATCGACCTCAGGAATTAGACGAGGCAGCGAGAAGACGTCTCGTCAAGAGGCTATACGTTCCTTTACCGGAGCTTGATGCGCGCAAGCAGATAATAAACAATTTGTTGGCCTCGGTGCGACACAATCTCGATCAGGAGAGCGTGACGAGAATCGCGGAAAAGTCGGCGGGATATTCCGGCGCCGATATGGCAAATTTGTGCAAGGAAGCAAGCATGGAACCGATACGGAGCATTCCTTTTAGTCAGTTGGAAAATATACAAATGGATGATGTGAGACATATAACGAGCCAAGACTTCGAGAACGCGTTGAAAAACGTGCGACCTAGTGTGTCTCAATCAGATCTGAAAATTTATATCGAATGGGATCGCACTTACGGATCTGGTACCGCACAAAACTATACAGCAACTTGATAAATAATTTATAACGTTTCCAAGAAACAAATTCAACACCTTCGAAACTAATATAATATGAAAATAAAAAGAACGAATATTTTTGTCCATAAAACGCTTTTTTTATTACATTTAATGTACAAATATATAGCGGTTTTGTGCATTATACACGCACTTATAGTACATCACGGTCATTGTAAGAAAAATAAAAAAGGATTTTTTTCGCTCTTATCTTGTTATTTTCTCGTTTTTTTTTCTTTTGTTTTTGTTTTGCTTTACTAGTAATGATGGTACTAATATAGTATAAGTTCACAACGATATAATAGTGTGTGTAACTAACGAAGTCTAATTTCATATATCACCGTTTACAAACGAGTCACACAAGGTAGACATATCAAGCCTACGGAAGATTTTACTTCGATATTACAATACTTTATTTTTTTTTAACAGTCACGACCCCATTTTTTTCAATCACATCTCGATTTTTATTATCTCCAGATAGATAACAGGAAACCATCGATATATATATATATGTATATCGATATATATATATATATTTCACAAACCAACAATATATTATATTTTCAAATCAACAGTATATATTATTTGCTAACATAAAGAAAAAACATTTTTCTATATTCACATTTTTCACAAATTCTAAAACATCGAATATACATCCAAACACACTTGTGCTATTAAATTAAAATCGATTATGTTATCGCACGAGGTTTGTGAGAGATTTTATATCGATCAAAGTTTTTTTTTTTTATATAAATCACACAAAACCTATTTCTCACTCATCTGAAAATTTAAATTTTACACGTTCACTAGAGTTTTTTTTTTTATATGTATATGTATGTATCTAAGTAATAAGTAATTTTTTTCACAAAAAGTCTCTACGTTACTTTGATCAATTTTACGTTCGATGGTCCTCGCATATACATATATAATGATAATGATACAATAATTTTTTCCACGAAATCAGCCTAAAGCTCAGATAGTTTGTGCAACCCGTAGCTCAGAAGAATGTTCCTCGTCAGTCTTTTTCACTTTTTCTCTCTGTTTTATATTGTTTTGAGTGCTTTAACATATTATGATTTCGTGACCGATTCTTCTTCGATTTGTTTAAAGAGAGAGAGAGAGAGAGACGTACGTATCATTGAGCATTAGCAGTTTCACGATCACCTGGTTCTCCGTTTGGGGCGTTGATTTATTCTTCTTCATATCTTCTTGGTATACATATATAATTTTTCTCTAACGCGTGTTCTTGAAAGGAAATCAACAAATACAAATCACGATACGTAACATTCATATGTTATTATACATTGAAGCAAATGATCTTTCATCAAGTAAGTTTGTATATAAATTCATTTTTTTTTTTTTTGTATCTTTCCTTACGTATTTTCTGTCATTTTTTTTTTTTTTTTTTTTTTTTTC
>NW_018020647.1:233995-321298 GCF_002006095.1 Pseudomyrmex gracilis
CTTTCGAAGTATGATAGGAAATGACGCGCGAGAGTTTGTGTGTTATCAGGCTTTTATATAAAAGCGCTGAAGCCTGCGAGAATAATAGTTTTCNTTTTTTTTTTTTTTTTTTTTTTTTTAATACAACCATTTGGCCTAAAAGAGGCGTTTCCTGTGTTCTCGTTTTACAGGACGGTCCTTTCGAAGTATGATAGGAAATGACGCGCGAGAGTTTGTGTGTTATCAGGCTTTTATATAAAAGCGCTGAAGCCTGCGAGAATAATAGTTTTCTGTGATTAGCGCGTCTATCGTCACCGCTGAGGTTGTTCCTGCTGATCGTTGCTGCTGCTGTAATCCTCATCGTCATCATTGTTGACGTTGGCATTCAGACTTGCGATACGACTTGGTGAGCAATTGCCCGTGTTAGGCGATGAGTTCGTTGTCACGTCGGGCGGCGTGTCCGAAGACTGCACTATCAAAGAGTCGGAATTCGTATCGCTAGTCGTTGTACTATCATTGTCAATCTTGTGATCTATTATCATGTCGTGATTAGTGCTAATTAGGTGACGCTTTTCCTCCGAGCAATCATTGCTGTTATCCATATTGTCGCAATCTTCGATGGTGCTGGAGTGTATTGTCTTGGTGTCTTGCTGATCCGATCGGTCGATCTCTTGCCCGTCCTCCTGTCAAAGTTGTAACATCGATTGTTCAATAAGAATATTTGGAGCGATTAAAAACAAATTAAAATGAGAAGCGACAAAAAAGGAGTTTTTCAAGTAGGTAAGAGCAAAGAGTGCAGCAAAGAGTGATAGAGGATACCTCGCAAGTGTCGGTTGTCTCGGTTTCGTGGTTATCATGATTGTTGCAAAAATGATCGAAACTGTTGTAGCTAAATGTTTCCTGTTGATATTTCTTTTTCTTGATTTCGGCGGTCGTTCCGCCGCACAATTTGTCGTTGTTTTTATTTGACTCTCGATTTTCCATGTTATAAGTCGTGTTCACAATTTGATCCACATAAAGTCCAATGGACAGAGGATCCATGACTACCGGTTGCGTGTTTCCGCATCTGTCGTGCTGTTGGACAGATTCGAAGGTCTTTCTACGCGCGTTCAATAAAAACAAAAAACAAAAAAAAACAACATATATTTCTATCTCATTTTACAAACTGTACCGACATTGGTCTGAACGTTGATGCATTCCGCTTCCGGGTCTGGTCTCATGATTGTTGTTATATCCCGATCGCAGATCGGCAATGTATCGAAATTCGGTGTGGGATGATTCACCACGTCAGGATCCTTCGCACGAAAATTTTATTTTCTTTCTTCGTGCAATCTGACGCGTATATCTTCGTCGTATACATATTTTTTTTAATTATACCAACCTGCAAGCAATAGCCGAGTCTTTCGGCGATAGTGGAAAATTTCGGTCTGTCTTCGGGTCGCGGGTGCCAGCACCGCGTCATAATCCCGTAAATAGGATCCGGACATCCCGGGGGTTTTTCGAGACGACCGCCGGACGCCACCATAGACATGACCTCTCGATTCGCGCAACCGGTGTAGGGCATGTAACCGAACGACATGATTTCCCAAAGAAGCACTCCGAAGGCCCTAAAAAACATCGTAATCCGCACTAATGGCTCCGAAGGGCTCTCTAGATAATGGATTTATTTCTTAATTGCGCAATCAATGCGGTGTCTCTCACCAGACATCGGTCTTCGTAGTGAATATGCCATCTAAGAAGCTCTCAGGTGGCATCCACTTAACGGGCAGCATGGCCTTGCCGCCCTTTTTATAATAGTCGCTTCGATAAATGTCCCTCGCCATCCCAAAATCAGCGATTTTGACGGTACGTCCCGGTCCTTTCGTGGTCAGCAAGCAATTTCTCGCGGCTATGTCTCGATGTATAAAACGCGCCTCCTCCAGATATTTGCAGCCGTTCGCGACGTCGTAGCCGCACATAATAAGATCTACCATGGTCAGTGTTGTGGGTCGGTCCTGCGCGCGCGATCAGTTAGATAAATAATACAATCTATCGTTTATAAAAATCAATTAGATAAATAATACAATCTATCGTTTATAAAAATACAATTTTTTCTTTTACACAGAAATGGGGTAATCTCTTCGTAAAAAAAACTCACCGATCGAGGTCTTTCTTCGCGTAAGAAATTTTTCAGGTCGCCTCCTGCTAACAATTCGAGTATGATGTATCTCGGATGCTTCTCGAACGAAACGCCGATAAAGTGGACTATATTCGGATGATTGAATTTGCTCATTATTAATGCTTCCATCATGAAATCAGCCTCCGCCAAAGACGTGGATAGAGACGGTAGCGTTTTTACAGCGACAGGTTGTCCCTCGTCGTCGGACGGGTAGGTGCATATGCCCTGATAAACCTCACCAAACGCGCCCTGGCCAAGCGGTCTGCGATCAAGATTGGTTTTGTTTTTTTTCATGTTTTTGTTTTGTGCTTCAAAGTTAATTAAATAAATAATTGTTTATTCTATATATATTTTTTTAACTAACTTCACCAATACAATACACTCCCGGGGTATTTGTTGCAAATCTTTAAAGCTGTAAAGATTGCCGGCAAATTCGTAGTTGGGATTGAATTCGGTCAGTATTGTCTCCGATACCGTACGTAGAGCGGTCAATTCCGTTCCGTTGCTAGACGTTGCTTGGCCGCGAAACATAAACGGTTGATTATTTCGATAGCGTCTGTCTGTTGTGGATTGAAAATTTTTTTTTATTCTTTTTTTCGTTCTTGAACTTTAACAGACAATACGTAAGATGAAATAATGCATTCTGTGTGCAAACTTACAATATATTATTAGGCCAATTATGGTAATGGCGAAAAGGCTAGTGACTGCGAGTATAAGTAGGATCATGTACGTCTGCTGTTCAATGTTTGTAACGTCTATCACTGTAAAATCACGATAAAATTTTATTTCATTTAAAAAACATTTGCGTGGAAGAAACAATTGCTCGTTAGTGTTCTTAATGTTTACGCTATAACGGCAGAATTCTGTTTTACTTACTGACACAGGACCTGGAGTCGTTGCTGAGAAACCAACCCTGAGGACAAAGGCACTCGGTTGCGTACAGAAATCGATCGAGAGCGATACAACGATAATTACAACCACAGCCGCTGATCGCAGGTATAACGGTAACCTCACCCGAACCAGAATGAATTCTTGTTTTGAAAGTAACGTGCAAGAGCCTCTGATTGGCGTACGAATAACCACCGCCACCATTTCCGATATCCGTTGTTAGTCCGCCTGAGAAAAAAAAAACAATACCGTATCGGACTAATTCTAGACAAATCGTGTAATTATGATTACACACATGCGAGATATTTATCAACGAGATTTTTATCATTTTCACCCACGTGTTTGAGAGATATGGTTTTATCTTACCGTAATATCCACCGCCGCCACCTCCTGATGCGTGGCAACCGCCACCACCCCCACCGAAACCACCGTTTCCGTAATTGTACACATCGACTGGACTATCGGACACTTCGCAACCGATTCCTCCCAAACCACCGTGAATCAGTGGCATTCCTTCGACGTTGCTGTAGGAATTGTTGACCCACGTTGTATTCCAACCGCCACCATATCCGCCTATTCGAGATCAAGACAATTTGACGTTTTTTTTTCACACGCAACTTGAACATTTTATGTAAAAACGTTTTTTTTTTTTTTTTTTTGTTTCCGTCACCTCTGTCTTTGGCAGATATATTAAGAAATTTATGTTTTTTAGAATAAGGACCGTATCCGTGTTGTAGTCCGTTGTCCGTAGAAGGTCCTGGACCCAAACCACCGCCGCCACTCGCAATCAATATAGGTTCTAGCTCGCCGTTAGCTTTAATCTATGAAATCAATAATAAATACGAATAATATATAAGAACGCGCTTATTATTGTACTAAAAAAATACAAGATCTTAGCGCTTTTATTATTTCACCATGAAAATAGCAGTTGCGCCACCGCCACCGCCACCGCCATTCTTGAACTCGAGTCTCTGCACTTGTCGCACCGTCGAGGACGCATCGCGGTGCATTTCCGACGTGTTGTTTGGTCTCGTACAACTTCTTATCCGCAAGCCGAGATTCTAAATAATTATCACAAACAAAAATATAGAACGATCAAAATAAGATATATTCCACAATTTCAAATTTCCTCGAAAAAAAAAATTAAATTTTGTTGTATATAGAAAAATTGTTTCCGCGTTATCGAAATAAAGAAAATTTTTCTCTATACTATCTACTAATATATTTCTATATACTATCGTATATTATTATTAACACGCTCACTTTGTGACACGCGTCCGTTCCTTGTTGACCAACCATGAAGTACAGCTCGTCACCTTTTTGTAGCTCTATCACACCGCGAGCAAGAGCAGCCAAACTAATGCCCTTGCCACTCGAACCCCTTCCTCCTCGTGCCCCAATGGCTATCAATCTGTTGCGAGAACAATTTAATTGGTCAAATAATCTGAAAGTCTATATCTTTGGACACAACACACACTTTCTCTCTCTCTCTCTCTTTCTCTCTCTCTTTTTCGTATTTAATAAAAAACAAGTTTTTTAAATCTCTACTAACGTGTAATAATCACCACGTGGCGCGGTCCAGCGTTGAATTCCACTCAAATTAAAGACTGGCGCGTCCTTTTGATCGAACATCGATGTCGGCGCAACGAATTCCACATTAGATTTGTTACTGTACTTTCCAGCGCATTGCTCGGCGGTCGGACCAAATCTGCCGGTCGCTCCGCAAGTAGTGACTCGAATAACTGACAATAAAGTGAAATAAAGAATGAAGAAAAATATCTTTACTTTGTTTGTGCAACAAGCATTTGTGTACACTGAGAAAAAAAAGTTGTTGAAGTAACAAAATAGTATTTAATTCAACTATATGCAGCGGGTCACGGGCTGTCAATGAAATATTGATTAATGTAAGAAGATATCACGTTTCAATAGATATAATAATTAGGTTTATACCGAAAGACAATTTAGTTGTTTTAACAAAATTATAATTTGCTTAAATACAGGTACAACTTTGAATGTACAACGCAATAGGACAACACAATATTTTGTCTGCTTATAAAAATAAGCAGTTTGATTAGATGAAATACTTGGTACGAAGAAATTCAGATTATATTCAATTAAAGTAAATGAGAATTGCCTATTTCATCTTTTTTAACAGTATCTTTTATTTGAAATTGATCACAACTTATGTTCGACAAAACAATTCATGGTTTAGTGAATTAAATATGTTTTCATTACCACTATTGTTAATTCAACTTATACGAATTTGTTATCTTTATTACGATATTGCTTGAATTAAAAAAACAAGATATTTCAGATAACAAACTGAAACTCAACTGAAACGCATTTAGTTGAGTTAATAGTATTTTTTTCTCAGTGTATATATTGACTAAATCGCGCGAACACATTGATTTCTTTCGCGCCTACCTGTCTTGTTTGAAAAATCCGGATATTGCGGCAGTACTTTTTCGTGTTCTATATTGGGATTGTAATAATCAAAGTCTTTAACTATTTCCTTCGGAACTCCTACAAAGGAAAGATAAGATATTGTTTCGCACACAGAAGATTTCTTTTTACGAAGTACCGAGAAAACGAGAATACATCGCTATACTACAAGATTAGTTAATTGAAGTTACCGATGGCGAAACATTCTCGACTCAAGGAAATGTCGTCAATCGCCACCTCGCTTTTTCCGGAAAACGATTTGGCCGCTTCGAATTGTAAATAATACCTGTAATATATATGTGTCATATTAAAATTTAATTTCTCAGCTCTCCGGACGGATACAAGACATTACAATGAGCGATTTGGTCGTCGAAAAATTGTTTGCATTATTTTACCTATATTTTATTTCAGGTAGAGAAACTACCGCGCTCGCCCAAGCGTCCCTCATGTCGTATCCATAGGACCACCATAACTTTTCGGTGATATTTTCGTGCGGTTTTACCTGAACCAAGAAGAGACCGAGAGACGCGCTAGTCGGTGCGTACTTGTGATAGAAAAAGCGTATCTAAAAAAAAAAAAGAAAAAAATAAACAAAAACATTCGCCAAGAAAGAACAGTTAAAAGTTCATAAAAAATTGCTTGAGAGGAAATTAGATATATGAAATAAAAAAAAAAACTGTGCGCCTGACAGTTATTAAATATAATTTCAAAAGGCCTTCAATATTATAAAAAAAAAAAAAAAAAAACAGCGCGAATTAAATTACAAACATACTTGGCATGAGTGATAGTAAGGACTTTTACGATCGCTGCTGTAAGGTGGTGTCGGATTGTACAATGTACTTTGAATAGTGCCTCGGCTGCCGTATTCGGAGGGCTTGCCGTTAATTTTAGTTGCCATGTTCACATACACGTACGTTCCTGCGAAATAAATAACAAATTTATTATCATCACGCACTTCCTCTCATTTTGACAGATCAAACCTGTTTTATTTCGATAAGTGTGATCGTAGCTCGGTCCGGTCTTTTCGGACGGTGTGGGACCACTGTTGAGAGTCCAATTTAAAGGTCTCCCAGGAACATTTGCCCATCCACACCAACCGTTCTCGAAGTTGCATCTGGCGTTCGTGGGTATCTTGTCTGTAGAAAGTTTTTAATCTCGCTTGAATTTTAGTCTTTTAACGAAAATAAAAAAATCTCTCTCTCTCTCTCTCTCTCTCTTTTTCTGTATTATAAAAATATAGAAATATTCAAAATTTCAAACTGACGAATTTTACTTACCGCAATCTGCCTCCTCTTCGTCCTCGCCGTCCATGCAATCTTTCGTGAAGTCGCAAATTCGAGTGTTGTTCAGGCAAGTGCCGTTTTTGCAATAAAACATGTTCTTCGTACAAGTGACATTGACCGACGTAAGATCTACACAAAATTAAGAAAAATTGTAATTTCTTTTAAATCTCAACCTTTACGATACAATGTGTCAGAATGAGCTAAATTTCGAAATTATTAAATCGTCCGTTCTTGAACAATGACAGTGATAAGAAAGATCGGTTTCGACCGAATAAGATATAGGTGCGAGATACAGAAAAATTCTTCAGTAAAATGTGCGCTTGTAAAGTCAAAATCAAGTTGCACGTTATCAAGTTGCCGCCGGATTGTCACAGAAAGTTAAAAGATCAATGTATTCAGAGTCAAACTGAATCGCGTTTGACCTTTTTATTCCCTGTGGCAACCCGACGGCGTAAGAAGAAGACTCACGTAAGAATCTCGAAACGTTTCACATCTTTGTTATAACACGAAATATATTTTTGAGAAGGTTAATGGGTCAATAAGAGCCTAAAACACGGATATTGGTGTGTGGAAATAAGTGATTTATTGATAACGTTTCGATCCTAGTTTTGGATCATCTTCAGTAAACGAGAATAGGCTGTTAATAATTGCGCGTCATGTTAACACTCAAAGTTAACTTGAATCAAAATAGAAAGTGTCACTTGACTTTCAACAGTGTTAAAAGAGTGACAAGCTATATATTTTGATTCAAGTTAACTTTGAGCGTATCACGACGCGCAATTATTAACAGCCTATTCTCGTTTCTGAAGATGATCCAAAACTACCCGGTAAAAAATTTTCCATGTAATTTCCCGGTATAAAATTGTATGGACATATTCGGTATATAAATTTGCATAATTAGATATAACAAGTTTAATTTGTGTATAAGTATATATGATTATATATCAAACTTTTTTTTTTAATATAGTAAAAATATAGTTTTATATACTTTTTTTGTATCTAACATGATACTGATAGAGTTATTTTGTAATTTGATTTAGAATATCTCTGAAGCCATTCTCTTAAAAAAAAGAAATTCTCCGTGTATAAAATTGTATGGACATATTCGGCATATAAATTTGCACAATTAGATATAATTATTTTAATTTGTGTATAAGTATATATAAAAAATTTTTTACCGGGTAGGATCGAAACGTTATTAACAAATCACTTATTTCCACACACCAATATCCGTGTTTAGGCTCTTATTGGCTCCATTAACCTTCCCATTTTATTAGATTGTTTCTTTAGGGCCTTATCACTCTTTTTATTTGAAATATATCTTTGATTTCTCTCTATTATCGACTATCTGTTTTTTGCTCGAAACCGATCTTCCTTTTATCACTGTTATTATCACGGGTTACCTTTGATACAGTTTTTAAGTTGAATATTGTCGATTCCAATTCCTGAGCTATTGCTGGGCACAAAGATCTCTAAAACTAATTTGTAAGCAGTATCGGTTTCGCGTAGCTTAAAGTAATATTTCTCCCATCTGTAACAACGTTCGAAACAACGTTAGATCTTTTCCCAGAGACATCAGTATTATTTACACGGAGTAAACTATTCATATTACACACTTAGCTTTATCATTTCCTAACAAGGTCACCGCGTTCAAGGTCGTGCTATTACTTTCTAAGATGAGATTTATGTGTCCACCTTTCATTTGCAACTGATACGACCAGAATTCAATTTCGCAGTTCGGTCGAGTTAGAAACTTAGACCATATAAGAACGTGTCCGGGACCGGAATCAAACCACAGAAAGTGTCCTGTAAAAAATCAACGCGTATGTTTTTTGCTTGTTATTTTACTACTCGACTTTGCTTCTCTTACGAAAAAAGAAAAAAACGTTTTTAAAGTTTTATACCGTGCGAAGAGTTGCTGGCATCCGTGGTCGGATATCTCATGGTTGGATCATTAATGTCCGAGGGTTGCGCCTCGTGTTTCTTAAAACCATTGGTTTCGTTCCAGAACCAGTCGCACTTCGGATCTAGGTTGCACTGGTTCACATGAGACGACTGCGTCATGTTGATCAGACCTTTGAGACTCTGAGGTTTGTGCTTGTTATATTTGCTTCTTGAACTGCAGGTCACCGTGACGCACCAGAGGACAACGATGATCCAGCGTAACCATCTATCGCATGTACGCCTTGCGCAGCAGTTGGAACTCGCGCCAATGATCATCATCCTCGTCTTCATGTTCCTCGTCATCGTTTCGCGAGATCTCTTTGAAATTATCCACTCAATCTCCGTTGTACACGTGCACAGATGATATTATCTCCCGTCTCCGTCGGTGTTTCAGAGATGATTGATTCTGTAACAAGTCGTCAAACTCTCTGAAGAAATGTCTAAAATGCGCGTGCTTTATTTTTGCCTCTCCGTATCGATTTTATCAGTTTGTCACATTTTGAGATGGGGATATAAATAAAAGCGTTGTTGTAAAGGGGAAATTGATATTATATATATACAAATATAATACATATATATATATATATACAGTCAGCGTGGAAATATCGATCAGATCTCATGCCGGATTTCCCGGGCCTGTGCCGCCCACTCACCCACCAAGTTCTGCGACGCGCGGTGATCATTCGAATATTTCTATTAATTATGCAAATTACTCGAAATTACGAGACTTTCTCTCTTTCTCTCCTCTTTGCCGAGAAAAAAAAATAAAGAAATCCACGGAAACTCGATTAACACGAGAGAGATGAAAACCTTCGGCGGTGTTTCTTTTGCTTAAAAGAATTGCGACACAAACATAATCAGAAAAAAAAATATCATCGCTTTCTTCTTGAACGAAAAGCGAGAAATAATCACGATTCGTAACTGTGTTGACTCAACACAGTGTCTTCAAAAAGTAATCTGCTTGGAAAGAGAGATTTGTGCGAGAGAGGAATCTGACGTTACCTGAAGATAAAACGTATGCGACGGATCATCGTGTCACAGTCGATTGTGTGTTTACGCATATATACACACCGCACAATGCACTAATTCTCAGATGAAGCACATCAATCAATTGACTAACGATCTAATTCGATTCGATCCAACGCGCGTTCCGTCTTCCGTGCAAACGAAAAGATATGAAATTACCGATTTGAAACGTACGGCGAAGCGGACTTATCGTGTGCGGCATGTGACGAGATACGTCTTGTTAAGAGCAATTCAACGGAGCAGAAGGAAACATTTTGCTCTCTCGGTGTGTTCATCATGTTCCCTCTCTCCTCTTTCTCACACTTCCGGGACAGGATTCTCGATCAGACGTCTAGCACCAGCTACCACTCATTCGCGTGGATTAAATCCACTCCCCCTAGCTCGCAGTGGTAACGTAATTCAGAAGCAATCATCCTTTGCGAGGGTTAATCAAAGGGTTCTCTCACCAATGATCGACCTCGTAATAAAAAAAAGTATACATTACGTGTGTTAATACGTAAATATGTATATTTAATTGTCACTCTTGCAATGCGACGGGGGGGGGGGGCGAAAATGAATTGCTCTCCGTAAAATTATACGCGCGCGGCGTGACATTTCGAGAGCAACAATAATCACAGTGGATCAAATATATTGCGTTGTTAGTTAATTGTTAATTTACGTCGTAGTATTATTATTGGTATAATATAATATATAATAATATTAATATAAAACACATGCGTGTGTCACCTTCGCTTTACATTTTCAATGAACAAGATTGCACATTGGTATCAGTCAATCACATGCAACGACAGGTGTGTACGTTAAACACATATATAGTACCACGAAAGGACAAAGTAAAATATTCGAGCAAAGAGTTTATCAATCGTGTATAAAAATGTTCACGTAATACGAGTAATAATAAACAAACTTATTTCACCATTCGGTTGCGCAACGTTGATTAAATTTAATGATTCGAACTGTTCAATGATGAACCGAGACAATTCTACATTCTTGCGGAGATAGATTCACGATTCCGGATCACACATATGGAATAATTTTGCACAAAAAAACATCTCGATGCGAACCTTTTCTCACGCTGCTCCGGAAAAGAAATGTCAAAAAAATCTAAAAAAAAAACATTCTTTGGAAATTTATACGGCAAATATAATTAATACACGGCCTCTGTACACGGACACGCACGCGTGCGTGCGCGTGTGCGTATCGCGTGACGCGAGCTATTCACTTCGTTTTGACAGCCAGCCGGGTTCTAAGACACAGGGATGAGATAAACGTGCGGAGCAGCTTCACCACGTTTTGGACCGCCACCTACGCGAGAATCAACCGCGGCTCTTTTCAAGCTCGCTTTTAGCATTTCGGTTGTGCTATCGATCGCGGGTGCTTTCGCAAAACGTCGCGCACGTCTCCTCCTCGTGTATTATCAGCCCGAGAATCTAATCCGAGATTTATAATCTGCCAATAAAAATGATGCTCGCTCGGCCGGCCTCAGGATTGCGAGGGAATGTCGCAACAAAAAAAAAAGGGAGTGGGAGTGAATGAGAGACTCGTCGAAGAAGAGAGAGGGTGAGATGAGAAAAGGACGACAGGACGGGAGGAACGGAGCAATAGAGATAATAACCATTATGTCATCGTAATGCAAGATGTAAAAAACGATGTGTGTGTGTATGAATTTACCTGTTCTCGGAGTGTCCCACCATGGAGTTTTTTCGATAAATTTCTCTCAGCGACGCACCACGCGCATGAACATTTGCGAGGGTTTAGCAAGCCCCGGTCGACGTCGCATATCTCGATAGATCGGTTATCCTGTGATGACACACGGAGGGTACGGTCCATGCGCGGCTGCTGCGCTCCGATAGTCAACTACGCTGCTCGAAACTAGGATGTAACTTTGCGGCAGCAAAGTACGCGCACGTACTTATATAGATAATCAAATGCATATACGTATTCAATTTTGCAAAAAAAAGGATATATTTATATGCAAATTTATATGCATACTTTACATTGTTGTCTGTCGTTTTTTTTTTTTTTTGTCCACAGCACGCGACAATTTACATCTCAAATAGCGACGATTTTTTTTAGAGATAAAGTAAATATCCATTTTTTCTCACGCAAAGTGATTAAACGCATCGCGCGCAAATCGAGATCAAAATTAAAAATCATAAATTTTTCTACTATAAGAATTGTAAAAAAATAATTTATTTAACAACCGCCACGTGGATCTTCCCGTTACAGATTTTCGGCATCTTAGATAAGTAATTTAATTGACCGATTAATTCCGATGGAAATGAATGATCGCGTTATTCGGGTCTGTCGGTGTATTAAAATCGTTTTACTCATTCTTTTGTTTGCTTCTTGAGGTTTGATACCGCGTAATAGCACAATCTGTTGAAACAGACATTGTCTCGTCAATTTGCGTGCAATTATTGCCACTCCGCGAACATTGTTGGTAATGCGCTTTTTGTTCACAATCAACGTTCACGGTAAACTCTGTCCCTGATAATAGGCATTTCGGCGTACTTACATGCTTGCTCGCGTGGAGTTTCCACGGTGCGTTTTTTATTTTTGCTTCACATTTTTTATTATCAAACTTATACGACGCATTATTCTCTCTTCGTATTTCGTAACGGTGGATTTCAGGATGGATTGCAAAAACCATATTAAATACGTTATAAAAAAAAAACATTTCCACTTTCAGATTAAACAGTTTTTTTGTATTCACATACGTATACATGATGTTGGTATTGGGTTATGGAAAATCGAAGATTATTTAATAACACGTAATATGTTATTTATCGTTTATTATTATACATACTGTTTATAAATTTTCATCATTTATTTTTCCACAGGAATCCGACGTCAGAAAAGTATATTGACTGAGAAAACAAATAATAGCATGTATACGAGCAAATGTGTTTTTTTATTTGAATGTCGAATAAGATGAAAAAAAAATATATATAACACAAAAATTATGTACAATTATATATACTTTATTTGAAACCTTATACATATATGTATATATAATACATTATAAATTTTTTAGATTTTACAAAACCTCGAGTTAAGCTCGTAGCACCATTATGCTGTGATTTTGTTTATTTTTACCTTGCTGTTATTTTCTCTTACATCTATAACCATTGGTGTGAATTGTTTTTCTGTTAATGCTGAAAAAAGACGTCATTGCATTTTTTGCTGATACCGTGATAAGCATCGGAGAATAGACGCTGCTAAAGGAGTGAAAGGAGTAAATGCACATTCTAGGCGTAAACTTAATTTTTTTCTTCTTGCTGCACAAACTGTTGATCAACTTTTCATTTCTGTTATACATCAGTGAGTTGTAGACGTGTGACGTAAAACGAATGAAAGTGTTTATTATTGAAATACCAGAAGTTTCTCTTGCACACTTTGAATAGTTCACCTTTAGAGATATACAAGGTGCAAACAGAAATAAATACTGCAACAGTGTGTGAAGCTTCGATAAAGATAAATTTGTACAAGACTATAGCAAATTTAAGAAATGACATGTTCTTCACGTTTCACGTTACTGAAATTTTTATTAGTACCATTTGATAACCTCTCATATAATTTATAACTCAAAAACTATATAAAATATTCAAATAATAAAAATATTGGAAATATAGTCGATCCTCGTATAACGCAAGAAATACAATTTATATGAGAGAACGTGTTGTATATATGAAAACTCGAAATTTATAGATTAGATTAGAAAATACAAATAGAAAAAAGAGTATTGTTATTTAACATGTCTTTTTAACATATCGTTAGTCCATTGAGACTTTTAAGCAAATTGACTAAACACACATCCACACACTTTACGAATACTTAATAATTCCAATTTATACATTATACAAAGGCATTTGTCGTGTTATAAAGACATGTCACATTGTTTTTGTCGTGTTACAAATATGCATTGTTCTATTTCGCGTTTATATGAGATTTTATATAGTATTAGACATTTTTTTACTCTGAGAAATGCGCTATTAAAATAACGTAGTGGTGGGAGGCACCCTGTATGTATATTATATGCGTTATAAATTTGTCCACGCGCGCTTGAACAAAACAAAATTCAAAATAGGATAAAAATAAAATCCAAATAGAATAAAATGAAAAACAAAAAAAAAAAAAAAAAANAANAAATGTATGTGACATTCATACATTTAATGCAATTAAACAAACAGTAAAATCGGAAATGTAATTACGATAGTTATTGTTTAATTAACATACAATCAGTTAAAAAAATAACACGAGCATATTACGTAGATATCTGACCGTTTCTTACTCGTTGCATATGGCTGGTAGTTCTACAAGTTCTAATCGTATCCCCAGGGTGTTCTTGCTTAAAAAGATTTTCTGAATCCTTGACCTTACGTCCAAATAGAAAAATATTCCCTGAGATTTTTTTCTGAGATAGTGGACATCTTGGATATTACATGGATATCTCTAATAACCCGTATCTAAGTATAAGTAGATACTCGTAGAACCGGATCGCATTCGTGTGCAACGAATAATAGACACGCAACTCGTGTTACTCTCGAGCATTAAACTAAACGTTACGTTTTAACTTCTCAAGCCGGTGTAAATTTGCATGTTTTAAGCTCGCAACTAAATCAGCCAAAGTTTCGACATGCGAATATTTAGATGTTCCAGTTTAAGTAGATGAAGTTTGTGATGCATGATTTTGCAGTTACAAGATTTGATGTATTTTTGTAAGAAAAAAAAAAAATAAAATAAACTAAATCAGAATTGCGCATGACTTTACTAAGAGCACTTAACGCACAAACATTTAATTGCGTTATAAAAATACGCAATATTATTACGGTAACAGAATAATTATTTATAGAGTTTCTTACTTCGAGTAATTAGCCATTATCGAAAGTTTGTTAATACGTGTAACTAGCAAGTTGTGTTCCACCAGTAAGTTGTTTTTGTTTCAAGCTTCATGTATGTCATCAATTGTTTTTTGTAAAAAATAAAACTACTCTATTAAATATTTTCACAATATAATTTTTTATTAAATTAACTTTAAAACAAATAACTTACTAATGGAACATGTGACCTACTATTGCAATAAAGATTTAAAGTTATCACAGTGTACGATAATTTTCTTGATTGCATTGCCTGTAGAATTTCCATGAGAATACCGCAATTGCCATCAGACATGTAGCAAGTATAATGCCACCTGCAACAAGACGTGTACATAACTGAGTGTTAGTATCCTGTAATATACCACCGTTGTGCAATATTAAACGTTGTTTCAATTTTTTTTTATAATCAAACACAAGCCGAAGATATATTGTCTATTAATAAATGTTATACTAAGAAGCTTTTGTTTCACATACCAAAGAAGCTTAGTCCATCAAAGTGACGGTCCTTGGAAGGTGATGGCACAGCTGTTGTTGGTGCTTCTGGTGCGCTGCTACTTGATATAACTGTAGAAGGTTTAACTGAAGATGTTGGTATTGCAGTTGTTGTTTTTTGAGTAATAGTAGTTGGAATAGTAGTAGTTGTAGTAGAAGTGGGAGTAGGAACAGCAGTTGTACTAGTGTTGTCTGGTATCGTTGTTGTCTTATTAGTAGTAGTCGAGGTTGAAGCTGTAGTAACTTCGGTACTACTATGTGTGCTACTAGTAGTCGATGAAGGAGGCGAAGTGATAGTTGTTTCATTGCTTTTATTGCTCACATTGGATGCTTGTATTTCACCTATGTGTGTCTGCGCTACAGCTGAATACATAAAGAATTCATATATCAATTTTTGTAATTAATTAGATTTATATCTTTCGACCAAAACAGATAAAACATTTATTTCAACCATCAGTTGAGCATATTTCGGTTTGTGATAAGCGAAAACTATATATTTTGCAAACACATGTATGAAGTAAAATTAATGTATTACGTTTTTTCCTGAATTTTCATATATATATAATATTGCGAATTACAAATATAAAAGAAATAAAATATTCAAAGTTTGATTTTATCGTAAAATTTTCTTTTCAAGCTTACAAAACAAAATTGTATAATAAATGTTCGATACATTTCAATGTGTTAATATTTGCCGCACGTTTTTGTCACGTGCAACATATATATATATTCAGAGATTAAAATATCGGACTTTATCAGGAACTTTAACCAAACAGGAATTACAAATGATAAGTAAATTATTTGATAACTCTCTGTTTTTAACCAGACCGAACCCGGAATATTTTGCCAACCGGTTTACTGAACCGTGAGTTCGCACACAGTCGAGTTAAAAGTTTTTTTTCAACTCTCTGTGTTTGTAACACGTATGAAAATATCAGAAGCGAGTGTGCGAAAATATGTGCGCGCGAATTTGTATCGCTCGCTTTCAATTGCAATGTTATTACAACGCGACGAAGCAGCATATACCGTGTACGTAACTTGTCGCACACGTCGATCGTTATCGGGCTCTATACAACCGAGTCCGCGAGATTCGGTCGGTGTGGTCGGCGGAAAATCAATAGCGTTAAGAATCTGCTCGAAAATGCCGTTGCCTAACGAAGGTCAAACGCGCGTGAAGAAAAAAAATCATTACATACCGTAGTGCCGCAATAACGCGAGTCCCGTTTCGTTTTAATCTTGTTTTGCGTATATACTTCAAAAAAGTGTTTTGTGTCCACTCAAAGCGTCCACGAATAATAAAAGAAACAAAAACATACACATTGTTCTTATTCAGAGAGAAAAAACAAAATGTAGAAAATCAATTTTTGGTCAACGGACCGAATTGATAAAAATTTTTCGCGAAATCACAAACGGAAGAAAACATTTATATATCGATAATTCAATATTGAATGTAGGGCAGATAAGCGATTGCTCTCGTGTGAAATAAATTTCAGTCTATTTTTAATATCTTATCATATTCACACGCGGAAACCCGCGTTGAAATATCATATTCAAGTTTATCATAACATAAAATTATCTGCGCATTGCGCGAATACAAGATATAAAATCAACGTTGTATTTTTGTAAAATATATACGCGATATTTAGTATGAAAATGTCAAAAGTGAACTTACCAATCTTACCATCGGTGTTGTCTAACGCTAGAGAACTGATCGTTATGCTCAGTAATATGCAAATCACGTAGGCTGACTTCATCTTTGACGCTAAATGTACTTAAAAAAAAACGTCTAGAAAGTTCGGAATTTTCTTTCGGGGAGAGAAAACGCGGCACAAATAGATAATAAATGACAATCTCACGGCACTATTTCGACTCGCTCGAACCGACTGTACGTCCTGTGACCTTTCGGTTGTTACACCAAAGCGGGCAACTGACGCTTAATCGTCGCAAGCAGGTGGTATATATCGACGTATGTATGTATATATACTCGGTATTACTTCCAACGTACGTGATACAAGCCGTATAGCAAATAGGAAACCAGTGAGAGATAACCGAGTACAATACAATCTTCATACTCTTGAAAATCGAATCCACGCTCCTCAGCGCCGTCTGGTGCCGTCGCCGCCGAACTAAAATGGCTCACGTGACGCGAAGAAGCAGCGGCATCGCATTTAAATTTGTTTGTTGCGATTGTATAAGTTCTTGCACGTTGAAAATTATTGTTTTTAAAATATGTCGAAAAAACTAAATAAATGTAAGAGAAGCTGTCGCAGCAATGTTCATTGTAGATGCAATCCTTTGCTAATGTGCGATTATGTTAAAAACCTTAAGCTCTGTTTACACGAGATTCGAGAAAGTCAGTCAGTCAGTGTTCTCGTAATTGCGGGATCGGTTCAACCAATCTCGTGTAAACTCAACGAAACTTTGACCAAACGCATTGGTCGCGTTGGCCAATCGGGCCAATCATGAGTAACGGTTAATCAACCGATTGAGTTAATTCCAAATTGACTTGCGATTTCAAAGCCAATTTTATTCACTATTTTTGATTGTATATATCTTCGGCCAATTAATCCGAGATGATAAGGTTAGGTTGAATAAAGTGTTGAACAAAATTTCATCGCCCATGTTCAGCAGACTGAGCGGATCAAGTGAGCGCTTGGTGATATGATTGGTTTCTACACTTAGATCCAGCGAAGATCTAAAGGCAAGATTCAATCATATTAAAGAATCACTAACGGCCGATTTCTTCATACCTCTCGATAGCTATCCTCTGGATAAATTCCTCTAAGAACCAATTTTGAGAGATATCTTCTAGATAAAGTTATCGAAAACTTATCTAGAAGTGAAAAAATTGGCTGTAAACGCGTGTACTGATCCGCTCAGACTTGGTTTATGCGGGTCTAAGATTTTAATATTTCTGTTTATTAACAGAAGCATAACAGAATATAACAGAAGCATTGAAATCCTATAGTTGAACTGTACCAATTCCGGCATAAATTAACAGTTATTACCCGCAAAGCTAAAACAAGGCCTTGTTTGCCCGCATAAACCCAGGCCTCAGTCTGCTGAACGTGGCCATTGACAAACTTTATTCTATCGACGAGTTTCGGAATGAGCAAGATCGAAGCGAAGCGATTGGTCTGTTCGAATTGATTATACGAACGGACCAATCGTATCTCGCGTCGAATAGTTTCGATCCGTTCCAAAACTCATCGAAAGGGAAGCGCATCAATCGGCCTGTTTGTAATTACCAAAACTTTACCGACGTAATTATAGGTTTTGATATTGAGCATTGGCGACTAGAAGAATTGAGATATTTTGGTTTCAACGAGATTCGTTCGCGCTCTCGCAACTTCGTAAAAAATAAAAAAAAAAAAAAAAAAGCGTTTCAGCTTTTCCGTCCGACGACTATGCGCACACCCGCCCTGCCCTACAATCTCGCGGCCTCTCCGGCAAAGTGGCGCCCTCGTCTGGCATCGTCGAATTTAAGGGGAAGGGAGACCGCAACAGTCGAGAATGCCGATGATGCGCGTTTAGGCCTACCCTACGAGTTCAGTGCTAGACTAGTGCTCGATGCGAGGTGGGTGTGTGTGACGAGGTACAGCACGAGTGCCTCGAGTGCTCGCGCTCGTACGAGGAAAATTTTGTTTTCGTTTGAGCGCCTTTGTGCCAGATCGAATTAATCCAATAGACAAAAAAATCTACGAGAAGGCGAAAGCACGCTGCTTATCCCCCTCGTGAGAGTTTAGATATTAGTTAATACGAGGTGGATACGAGGGTGAACAGGGTAAAAGGAACGCTGCTCGCTTACGGAATCACGAAAGGAGAGGAGGTTGACATACACACAAAGGGGGGTAAAACGACGACGGGTATCGTTAAAAGCGCACGAGTAACTGAAGAAAAAAAAAAAAAAAACGGTGGTGCGGCATCTTGTGGCGGCAGCGGGGTGGCTTTTGTGGTTGGTGACCAACTCGCGAAATAAAGGGCAAAGGAAATGGGTCGCTCCGAGTTTAATACGTGATACGAGGTGCGTAAGCGCGCGCGCGCGCGCGCGTGCTTCTCCCTTCGGCGAGCTCTGTTGTGCGTGTGTACATGGCGTGCGTTCGTATGTCATCGACGTCCTCCTCCCCGTTGCCGCCGCCGCCGCCGCCGCCGCCACCGCCGTCGTCGTCGTCGTCGTGGCTGTTGTGTACGTATGTGTGTGAGACACGCGAAATACGCGTGTGTTTGTGTGAATGAAGAGAAAAGAAAAGCAAGGGAAGGCTCCTAAGGGCTTACCCTGAAATATAAGTGAGCATTGTGGTCGTCATCATCGTCGTCCCGACGCGCAACCTCGACGTTTACGTCGAAAGCAAAAAAAGATATCGAAGAGTTTTCTGTGAAAATGCGACGCGATATGACGACGACGACGACGACGACGACGAGTGACGTCGTTACAACGGCAGTATTTGCAGCATCGCCATCGTGGAGATCATGGACAACGTCGTCGTCGTCGACGGCATCATTGACGACATCGTCGTCAACATTGACGACATGGACACTGGCGTTACACGCACCGTTACAACGTTTGATCGCGGCAACTCTGCTATTGTTGCTCATGTCCACGCATCTTGGTTCAGCCGCGGCTTCCTGCAGATGGACAAGCGAGGCCGGCAACGAAACCCGTTCGGCGGTTTGCGCCCTACGCATCCTGGACCCAGCGACGATTGTCGCTCTGGCGCCGTCGCTCGATGGCGCGGTCAAACTTCGAATCAGCTGCAGCGACGTGCACCATTTTGAAAGCAATTTGAGCGCAGAGATCTGGCATCGGTTGGCCGCTCTTCACGAGTTGCACGTGCACGGTTGCAAGGTGTTGCAAATACCAGCGGGCGCGTTTCAACCGTTGCTCGAACTTAAACGGCTCGTCGTTCAGACTCTGAACGCGGTATGGGGCGCTGCTAGATATCTGGAATTCGCGCCACGTTCTCTCGCGGGTCTCCGCGAGCTTCACACTCTAGAGATAATCGAGAGCAATGTGCTGGCATTACCGTCGAGTCTGCTCTGTGAACTGGACAATTTGCAGACTCTCAATCTTACCGGTAATCGCATCCGCGACATCAACGACATCGGTTTGACGGAACCGCCTGGAACCGCCGTCGACGACGGCAACGGCGAATCCTGTCGGGCCGATATTCGGATTTTGGATCTGTCGGGTAACGAATTTCGCCGATTACCCGAGAAAGGGCCGTTGGCGAGCCTGCGACAGTTGCAGGAATTGCACTTGCAACGCAACGCGATTTCCGAAATTGACAAGAACGCGCTGAACGGTCTCACCGCTCTGCGCACCTTCAACGCCAGCCACAACGCCCTGGACTCGCTGCCCGAAGGACTGTTTGCTAACACGCGCGAACTACGGGTAATACATCTGGCGTACAACGGATTGCGCGACTTGCCGCAAAAAGTGTTCACAAAGTTGGAGCAGCTTCTGGTGCTGAATCTCGCCAACAACCGTCTCGGCAGCGACAGCGTCGACGAAACCACCTTCAACGGCCTGATTCGCTTGATTGTTCTTGATCTATCGTACAACCTGCTGACGCACATCGACGCTCGCATGTTCAAAGATCTGTTCTTCCTACAAATCCTTGACCTACGTAACAACTCGATCGATCGTATCGAGAGCAACGCTTTTCTACCGCTTTACAATCTTCACACGCTGCAGCTGTCCGACAATCGTCTCCACACTGTGGGAGCGCAGCTGTTTAACGGTCTCTTTGTGTTGAATCGACTGACGTTGTCCGGAAACTCGATTACAAATATCGACAGCGTGGCGTTTCGAAACTGTTCCGATCTCAAGGAACTGGATCTCAGCGGCAACGAACTCGCAGCCGTGCCGGACGCGTTGCGCGACCTCGCTTTTCTCAAGACCCTCGATCTCGGCGAGAACCGTATAAGCGAGTTTCACAACGGATCTTTTCGCAACCTCCATCAACTCACCGGCCTTCGTTTGATCGGCAACGACATCGGCAATCTGACCCGCGGCATGCTCTGGGACCTGCCGAATCTACAAATTCTCAACTTGGCCCATAACAAAGTGCAACATGTAGAGCAACACGCGTTTGAGCGAAACAATCGACTGGAGGCGATCCGTCTTGACGGTAATTTCCTGTCGAACATCAACGGCGTGTTCAACAAGATCACGAGTTTGCTGTTGCTAAACTTGTCGGAAAATCATATTCAGTGGTTTGACTACGCTTTCATACCCAACAGTCTAAAGTGGCTCGATATTCACGGCAACTATATCGAAAATCTGAGCAATTACTATAACATCCGTAATTCCAAAGTGAAGACTTTAGACGCCAGTCACAATCGTATTACCGAACTCACGCCGCAGTCCGTGCCGAATAGCGTGGAATTATTATTTATTAACAATAACTACATAAGCGTGGTGCGCCCAAACACGTTTACCAACAAAGTGAATCTAACTCGCGTGGACATATACGCCAATATGATCGAGACGATGGAGCTGACGTCGTTGTTGCTGACCAAAGTGCCGGATAACAGACCGTTGCCAGAATTCTACATAGGCGGCAATCCTTTCAACTGCAACTGTTCGATGGACTGGTTGCCGGCCATCAATAATCAAACTTCGAGGGAATATCCGCGAATCATGGATCTTGACAACGCCATGTGCCGTACGTTGGGACCGCGAGGAGTTGCCATTCTACCGGCATCAACCGCCCGTTCGGAACAGTTTCTCTGTCGCTACGAGAAACATTGCTTCGCCCTTTGCCATTGCTGCGACTACACCACATGCGACTGCGAGATGAAGTGTCCGATCGGTTGCAGGTGCTACAACGATCGCACGTGGAACACAAATGTCGTCGACTGCTCGGGTCTCGGAGTTTCCGAAATACCGCGTCGAATACCGGCTGACGCAACCGAATTGTACCTAGACGGTAACGTGTTTCATGAACTTCACGACCACTTGTTCGTCGGCCGCAAGAACATGCGCGTATTGTATGTGAACGCCACCGGAATCGAAACCATTCAGAACCGCACATTCAACGGCCTCACCAATCTACTGATTTTGCATCTCGAAGACAATCGGATACGCGAGCTCAAAGGTTTCGAATTCGAACGGTTGTGGCATTTGCGCGAACTCTACTTGCAAAACAACGTCATCGGGTTTATTGGCAATTTAACCTTTTTACCGTTGCGTTCGCTCGAGATCTTACGATTACATGGGAATCGTCTGGTGACCTTTCCGGTGTGGCAGGTCACTTTGAACATACGACTGGTCGAGCTGTCGCTCGGTGGCAATCCCTGGTCCTGTCGCTGCAAGTTTCTACAGGAATTGTCCTCCTGGGTGTCGGACAACGCGCACAAAGTTATCGACACCGGCGATGTTTGGTGTTACTACGGCGGTGATTTCAGGCCGGCCTATAGACGTCGTCTTAACGTAAACGAGACCGCCTGTTCGGACTACTTCGCTCAGGGTGGCGTGATCGAGAGCATTATGGTGTCGGACTATCTACCACTGGTAGCCGCCACTCTATCGGCCGTTCTCATTCTACTTGTTATCATAGTGCTCGCTTTCGTGTTTCGCGAACCGGTCGGCGCCTGGGCCTATTCCAAGTACGGACTACGATTTTTACGCACGAAATCCGGCAAGGCCACGACCACAGCGAGTATGGGGGTCGCAGCCGCGATGACCGCGGGCTGTTGCGACGATCGGGATCGTCTTTATGACTGTTACGTTTGCTACAGTCCGCACGACGAGGACTTCGTGATGCACTCGCTGGCGGACGAATTGGAGCACGGAGCGAGCGGTTTGAGACTTTGTCTTCATCATCGGGACCTGCCGTGCGTGTTACGCGCTTCCGCCCCCGCGCCCGCTGTTCTCGAAGCGGTGGACGCGTCGCGACGCGTGCTGATCGTGTTGACTCGCGATTTTCTGCACACCGAATGGTCACGTTTCGAGTTTCGTGCGGCGCTGCACGAAGCGTTGCGCGGCCGCGCTTCTCAGTTAATCGTTATCCAAATCGGTCAGATTGGCGTCGAGGTCGAACGCGATCCCGAATTGCGACCCTATCTGAGAACGGCCGCTGTTATACTCACGTGGGGCGAGAAGAGGTTCTGGGAACGATTGAGATACGCGTTGCCGCCGTCAACGACGACCGCCATCATCGCCACAAGCGCCAACACAACCACAGGCACCGCTGTCAGCAACGTCGTCGAGAGCAAGTCGTCGCCTCTGGTGTACAAGCGTAACATCAACACCTACACCTTGGACAGCGATATAGGCAGTCTTGAAAAGAGCAGCATGTCGACGCTGCGCGGCGGTCAGCGCGGCGCGCTCTTCAAGGACTCCTCGTCGACGCTAATGTTGCAACACGCGCCTCCCGCTTATTCGTGTAGTACCCCACTTCCCTCTATGTTGGGACAGCAACAGCAAATGCCGCCGTCGTCGTCGCCGGTGGTACAGCCTAGGCTGACCATCAATCATGCCTACCGGGACGTGACGCTGCCGGCAGATAATCTCGTCACTACCACCACCACCGCTACCGCCAATAACAGCAACTGCAGCGTGGTTAGCGATGACCACAGGAGACCGCTTTCCGAGCACATCTACTCGTCCATCGACTCGGATTATTCCACCCTTGAGAAGACTGCCTGGAGGCAACCGCCCCCACCGCCACCTCCGCCTTCCTCGGGACAGGCCTATCTGGTTTAGCTACTTGCGATCGTTACCCCAGGTGTTCCCGAAAACGCTACGTATTTACGAAATCGTGGAAACCGTCGACTCGAACATGATAGCGACGAGCGACGATAGTCGATTTCTCGTTCTCGTAAGGTTGTGCTGAAATTCTGTGTGTTCGCCCACGTGACGCCCGATTGACGACGGCATCGATAGACTGAATTCCCAAAGACGCTGCGCGCGATCGAGTCGCGAACTCCCACAAGAGACACGTGTACATAATTTAGAGAGACGTCGTCGCAAAGGGAACTAAGGGACGAAGTGTTCGCGTTATGTTAATTAACATTTTGCGGATAATTGTGATAATAAGTCGTTTTTATTTTTTCTTGTTGACGAGAATTTTGTTTTGTTTATTATTACAATACCTCGCCTTTTTCAAGCGTGTAATTGATTGTCCTTGTATGCGTGTGCTGGATTCGAGAATCTCGCGAGAATCTCATTCTCGTATAAAAAAAGTCTCTCGCTTTTTGGTATAAAAATATAAATTTAATATGTCTATTTATACGTAAACTTTGTTTCAGAAATGATATTAATCTATGATGATAGTTATTTTTTTTTTAAATTTTTGTAACTTTTCTATTTCAGAAAACACTCGTTATAATATTGACTTTTTTTTCGTCGATATAACTTGTAATAACTTTTTCAACACTCTTCGCATGCCTGGTGCGAGAAAAAGAAGGATGCTTGAAAAAAAAAATTGTTTTTCACATTTGTCCCAAAAAAAACCAATGTATTACTCGCAAATAATCATCGTCAAATACTTTATTTATAATTTTATTTTATAAAAATAAAATTAAAATTCGTGAAGTTTTTCCTTTTACAAAAAAAAAATTCTATTTTTAACAAAATGAAAACTAGGATCTTACAAAGCACGGGAATCATCATTTTTATAAAATAAAATTATAAATAAATATTGGGTTAAAAATTGCGATTCTTTTAATTTTTTTCGTCTCTCGTTCGTCTAGACCGATGATTCCCGTGCTTTGTAAGATCCTAGTTTTCATTTTGTTAAAAATAGAATTTTTTTTTTTTTGTAAAAGGAAAAACTTCACGAAGAGCACATGACACGTAGGCTATTTGTTATCAGGCGTGCAAAGGGTTAGAAATCCTTTGGTACGTTCTTCCGTCTTCATTCAAGAGCGATACGCGCGCGAACGTATACAAGAGAAGAGTACTCGTTTCTCGCATATAATTCTCGCGGACTGACACACACCATCCCTTCGGCGGTGATACGCGTTGTGAGAACCCTAGTGTAAATATTTATTTCTTTATTGCGAATGTAAATAATACGCTATTACGCAACTATTGCGTTTGCATGCGTATGTACATTGTACATGTATGTATATATATATATACACACACACACACACACACACACACACACACACACACATCCACACACGTGATTGACGATGTCACTTGAATGTCGTCGCCGCATAATAGAGAGTTATGACGCTAGCTTCGACTTCTAGGTAGATAACTTTTTGTAATTTTATATGTCTGCGAGAGAGAGATAAAAAAAAAAAAAAAAAAAAAACCGAGGAGAAGAGGAAGGAGGAGGATAGGTGGTTGTACGATATAAATGTAAATATGTATAATTGAGAACGCGTTCTCTTTGTCGCGCCGCGCCTTCGTGTAAGATACTGTTCGCCGCGTGAAAGAGAGGATAAGAATTAAAAAAAAAAAGAGTGAGAAACAAAAAAAAAAAAAAAAATAAGCGAAAGGCATGTGCAGTTTTTTCGGCGAAGGTGAGAGGAGAAGACGCTCGCAGCGTCTGTGTCAGCGCATGTACCGTCAGACTTCACTGTATACTTGATTTATTTAAAAAAAAAAAAAAAGATCATGTGAATAAATTTATAAAATACGTTACTACTCATCTTTGTAATATACTGCTTGATACTTCGATTCGACCGAGATTTGTGCGAGTACATACACACACACGTGAGAACGATGTTTGTTCACATAAAGAACCTTTTCTTTGATCGCAGGAGGAGGAGGAGGAGGAGTCTCTTGGTTTTCCCCGCGGATTGTTGTGACGAAATTTGGATCGATTAGGAGAAAGAGAGAGAGAGAGAGAGAGAAGAGACTTATTTCCATATGGTAATTTTGCGCTACGATTGGTTAAAATATTCGCAAATGCATTATCCGAGCGCGGGGACTAGGGTATCGGTGGAGGAGGAAGGAAGGCAAAAGCGAACGACCGTGTTGTTTCCCACATAGCCCTCTATATATATATATATATCTCTCTCTTTCTCTCTCTCTCTCTCTCTGTCTCTCTTTCTCTCTGTCGTTACCTATATATCGCGGTGCGCGGCCGCGTACCGGCTATATAGATCGCGAACGGAACATTGATCCTAGTCAGCGGCGCCGCGCACTCACTGCACACCATCTGCACACTTACATTATTAATGCGCCTACGACCGCTACCGCGCGGAGGTGTACGTTTCTGTTGTTTGCGAAATCTTTCCGCGACGAATAAAAACACCATCGAAGTTATATTATCGCGCGCTCGAGTAAAACGCTCGAACGCTAATCGAAGATCCGCGATTATTATTCGCAGCATAGCTTTTTGAAAGCTTGAAATCATTAAATTTGCTATATATATTATATATATATAAATTTCATTAATTTAATGCGTTTGTTTTCTTTTTTTGCGATAATCCCGGACCAATTGAAATAATCTCGACGTTAACCGTATTGTAATAAAATTTGATGAGACGGAAATCCAATTAGAGGAGCCCGACGTGAAAAGGCAACCTTGTAATAGAACATCGTGATGTAACGCAACGAAACTCGCCTCATCTTCTTCGCTTGGATTTTAAAATCTTCAAATGCATGGTGAAAAATTGTAAAATGTTGGTGCGGTTTATTGATCCTGGCATCTGTTTAAAAAAAAAAAAAAAAAAAAAAAGAAGAAGAAAAAAAAATGAAAAGCTGAGTAACACGCATGATATACTTGAAGAAATATGGTTTCCTTTACAAGCGCATTTCATATCCTAGCGCAAGCAACCACGCTTGGAACCAGTTTGCCCGCCTTGCTATGGAATGTAAGGACGGCTGTAATTATTTGCAGCGCGTAGTTGCCGACCGCCGCCGATCAGATCTAGGCGTGTGCAAGAGAATCGCCTCTATGATCTCGATCTCCTTGTAGTGTATCTCGCGGGACGGCGTCCCGATTTCTGTCCGCCGATCTCTCGCGATAGAACTCCATTGTATCCGACAACGCCCTCCCTTTTCCGTTATTATTGGATTGGAATAATGGAGAGCAGACAGAAGTCCGCACAATAATATTTCGTCCATAGTTCGCGAGGGGCATCACTTGGAAACTTTTTGTCGCTAGTTGAAGTTAAATGAGATCGAAACTTTTTTTTTTGTTTTTTTGTTTTAAGTCAAAAAGAGAAAGCTTTCTATTTGGTTTTTTCTTTCTCCTTTATGACATTTAAATTTGATACGTAGCTTTGAGATTTTCGCAAACTTTTATAATGCCGATTGAAAAATTTATATTTTTTTATTACATTACGTAAATGAAATACATTTCTCGCAATTGCTCGCTGTCTCTCGTATAATATAATATAATATATTGCGCTTGTTTGCGATTTTGAGATTTTTCTTTGCACCAATTTTTCTGACTCGTTGGTTACTCGTTATTCAATAACTATAACTGGTAAATCCGCGCGTGCGGATTTGGGCGTGGATATCTGGTTCACCACTTCAGAAAGAGAACTCGGCAATAATACGCTTGAGCGTCCTCGAGGTTTGTGTGCAAGAGCACACCTTTCACCAGGTATCGAGTAAGGGTAGGCGCCACGCGTCACCGTCAAGTTCGTTATTTGGATCATTCTTGCGAAACGCTATTCAGGGTTGTGTGTGCGGTGTGTTCGCTGGCCTTGACGAGTGTTTCTTTTAGTGACACACAAGTCGAGTCTCTCGTCGGTTCAAAATACGATACGATCGTCATCTTTCANNAAAAAAAAAAAAAAAAAAAAAAAAAAAATTATGTTTCATTAAATAAGTTAACTAACTTTTGGACATTCTTATTTTGATTTGAGACGTTATATTTAATTGTAATATACGTAAGAAGAAAAAAATCTCTTGTTTGAAGCAACATCTCACACTTGGACAAAATCTCATGCGGTTTCTCATTTACAATGTTACGGTTAACATTGGTTTTTTATACGTAAATAATGTTTGCATGTAATATATTCATGCGCATGCGGATGAGATAGCATAAACATCGCGAATACACACAAGTAACGTGACGGTAGACAAAACGACCGTGCGGCAGCAGCAAAACCTTAGCCGCTGGCTTGTCTCCTCTATCACTATCCTGTCGAAAGAGGTAACGAGCTAGCCCGCTTAGCTTTTTCGAACGGCTAATAGAAACAGGCCGAGCAAGTGCCTCGGCTACCTGACGTGTAAACTAAGCATTAAGGCTCGTGCTTGATAACGACTTGAGATAGCCGGATTCATTTCCCGATCCATCCGCGCTAAGGCTAAGAAGGCGAGGAAGGTGCCTTTGCCTTCAGCTCCTTCGCCTTCTCGGGGTTCGCCACACGCCTTCTTCGCCCGCTTCAATCGCGCCGTATCGGGCGCGATGCAAAAGAGAATGAGACAAACGAAGGAGGTAAGGAAAGGAGATATCTGGTTTCGATTCTCTCTCGCGCGAAGACGCGCGAGCCGCGCGCGCTGCGCTGGTTAAATCGTTTTTACGAGCGCGCGCGCGCGCGCGCCCCGCTCACATTTGCAGCCGCCGAAAATAAAAGGAAACGGAAAAAGACTCGGGAGAAAGGATGCGGTGAAAAAAAAAGGATTCTCTTTACATTTACCCACTTACACTTTGCTACTTGGATACCTGGACGGAAACGCATGCGTGCGCGCGCGCGCGCGTTAAATCTGCTCGTTCGCTCTCTTAACACGCTCAAATAAACGACGATGGGTGGCGATGCCGAGCTCTGTGAGCAAGCAAACTCGCTTGCGTGTAACACGTCGTGGTCTCGCACGAATATATGTATATATATATATATATATATATACACACACACACACACACACGTGTGCATATACTCGCCGTTTTCCCGTGGCGAGGCGAAGTCGAGCGAGATATCGTTGGCGGGTTTTGTGACTTGCGTGACGACTGCCATGTTTGCAGAGAGAGAACTTTAGCGCGCGACTCGCTGCCCTGTGTTCACGTGATACTCTCCTTCCCCCCCCCCTTTTACAGTTTGTTCCCCTGTGTTCCCGGCCACTCGCGCCCTCGCGCCAACTCACCCTGCACGCATGCAACATAGTCACCCTGCCCTGCAACCCCCTCTCCACCCCGCACTTCTTCGCTCCTTCCGCCTCCGTGCACACGTCAAGTTGCAGCCACCCTCTTGTCCCCCTTTTTTCCTCCTCCCCTACGCCTTCGCGTCCGCGTATACCGATACGAACCCGGTAATTTCGCGAAAACTGCCATCACCGTCGTCACTGTCGCGGCCTCGTTTCTCTCCTCCCTTCTTTCTCTCTTTCCCATAATAAATTCGCCCCTCTTTACCCAATATATACTTGTCTCTCTCTCTCTCTCTCTCTCTCTCTCTCTCTCCCCTTCACTCTTTCTTTCGTGTGTTAGTTACTTCAACGATACCATAGGAACTGCTATGACACAACGCTGTTATGGGGGGCTACCTCAAGGCGGACAAAGAGGCAGAACGCGCGCACACACCACGTGTGTCTGCACGCGATCCTATATCTATACGCTTCGCCTCCTCGGCGCGCACGGCAGCCGTTGGTGTCGGCGGCAGCGCGTTTTAAACGCGCGGAACGCGGTCGACACGCCGACTCGTCCTTTCGCCTCTTCCAATTCTATTAAAAGATTATTGTCTAACTCTTATCCACGACGCCGATCGCGAGTCGCGGCGAGCCGGGCATCTCGCCCTTATCGCAAAAGCGCTCGCGCTCTCAACCCTCCACCCTCGGCTAAACACTCCACCACCATCCCACGCGCGGCACGGAAAGCCGCGGCATGCCGCTCGTACGTCTTCGTTTGTCCGCGTGCTCGCTCGCGCCCGCTCGCTCGCCCTCGTACGCGACCATCGTCGATGGCTCTTTACAATTAATCAGTCGCGCAAACCATCTGGATAAGAACCACGTACCTACACACACACAACATAGGCGTCGCAAATTTTCCAAAACGGTTTGTTTTTTGGGGGGGGGAGGGGGAAGAGGTCGGGGGGGTTCAAGGTAAGCCAACTTGAACAAAAAAACTAAACTTGATAATATAACACGGCTTATTGTAGCACACGTAAGCATTGTGTTGTCGCGCCAAAGCAAATTTCACATCATCGTGTCCACATGGTTTTTCATTTATTCCAGTTATGTTGAAAGCTTTCATTTCGGTTTTAATGTGTCGAAGTAAAAGTTTTCTTCTTTATTCCAACAGCTTTGAAATGCAAAACAGCCGGCGCTTTTGCATTTTGAAATTAAAATCCAGAGATAAAAAAAAAAAAAAAACGGGGAAAATACGGTTTTTCCTTCAACTTGTGCATTTCTTAGGTGTTTGCCAAGACGTGTAATGTATTTTTTTCTTTATGTGTATATAATATTATCATAGATATTATTTTTTACCATGATATCTCTGACTACACCTTAAATGCTAGATTTATTAACACAATAAGCTAAAAAAAGAAAAAAAAACAACGAACTTCTTTCGCGCAAAGAAACCTTGGTTCGCGACGCCCATGCCTTGTATATAAGTGGGCAAACGGGCGACGATCTAAGCCTGGAAGGTTTCGCGCTGCGTGACCTGTCACCGTAAACGTTGCTAGATTTATACGCGGACGCTAACTTGTCGCATATTTACCCCCTCGTCGAGTTGCCCTGCGTTCCTTCCGTCACCACCCTCCTCCGAACCTGCCCTCGCGAGCCTGTCTGTCCGGCGAACCCTCTATACGCGAGAATCTCTCTCTCTCTCTTTTTCTCTCTCTCTCTCTCTCTGTTTCTCTTCCCTTTTCCCAGCTTCAAATTTACTCACTGTGCGAAATGAAAGATTAATATGCAATATATCGGATAAAATATTAAATCAACCCCGGACTTTTTTGCGTATTTTTTTTCTCGTACATTTCCTTCTCTCTCGTACATACTTTCGGTCCCTTTAAATTGGACAAATGGTTCCGCCGCGCACCTTTCTCACGATAATAGGGCGACAGGGGATAGACTGCTCGACGTCGTGTTCAGAGGTATTGAGTGTCACACGGCGTTGACTTTTTTTCTTCTGTCGGACGGGTCCGTTTCTTTCGTGTTCAACCGGCCGCGAGTAGGCGCGCGCTCGTAACGCGGCCAGGGTAAGCTGGCCTGCCGACCCACCGACACACGCATCGACCATCTGTACAGGGTGTCTCGTAAGGATTGGATCAAACTTCAGTACCGTACTCCTCTCCTCGGCTCGTGCTCCGCGAAAAGGCACAACACAGGAAGCAAATAATTGCGCCATTTATGCCTCCCCATAAATGTTCCTCTTCTATACAAGATTGTTTTGCTGCTTTACTTTAACGTATAATCCATTAGATAAAAAAAAGTCACTCGTGACTACACGCTCACAAGTAAAATAAGGTTTCGTTGTTTTGAAATACTGAAGTGAGGCTTATGAAAAATTGATTATTGCGCATGGCACGTGAGAGAGTTATTCTTCTCGATATATACATGTGTGTTGAAGGTAAAAACACAAAAAAATTAAGTGTCGCTCGTATAAAACACAAGCATCTTAATTAACATCTTGTTATTTTCGAAGGCACGGTCTGTTTTTTTTTTTTTTTTTTTTTTGCAAATTTGTTGGAAAGAAGTGAATCAGAAATTCACACAAAATAGAAAAACGTCACGAAACACCCTGTATAATGCACACAAGCTCCAGCGGCTATTCAAGCGGCAACGAAGAGATCAAACAGCAAATCTATCATCCCTTTGTAGTGGTGGATTCCGTTCGACTCCGGACAATAAATATCCCCATCGACGGTAAGGGACAGAATAGAAGACATCGGGAAGACATCGTGTCGGATAACGAGATATTGTTACTTGTTAGGTCGTATTTGAAAATAGGCGGGGAGAACGGTAGGTACAGAGGGAGGCCAAACACATTTCGGGGAATTATGTAAATGGAACCTTGTAAAACCTAAACTCTCCGCAGGCTTCTCTGCCTCTCCTCTTCCCCCCTTTCTCTCTCTCTCTCTCTCTCTCTCTCTTTTTCTCTCTTCTCTCTTTCTTTTTCTCTCTCTCTCTCTGCTCTTTCCGGAAGGAAAGTTCGGTGTTAACGTTGCGGAAGCTCGTGAAATGGAGCGCGGATTTGTCTGCCACCGACTTTCAACCAAACTTAGTTCGTGAGAAATTCACGAAATTATAATTCTGCGGAATGTTTGTTCCGCGGAATTTTCTCTCTTTTCCTTTTCGACGCGTGTGACAAATTCGTTGTTACGTCGTACATTCGTTTGAATCGCCGCGCTGAAAACTGTCTCATTGTCGCTCCGCACAATTTTTACAACACACCAAATATATATATTCATTACGGTTTGATTTTTTGTGCGTGTTGTACGCGATCAAAGACAAATCTCCGTGAATTTCTTCGTTGAACTCTTATTGTTCAACGTATAAAGTGCCGCGCTGTCTGCATTACATTTTCCGAAATATTTCAACGTGGATAATATGACAAGCAACATAATACATCTCATGTCTCGCGATTCTTATATACGTTTCCGCGTGCTCAGAAAATAAGATCGCATTTGCGCACCTCATAAGTTTTTGCTATTTTCTCAAAATACGATGATTTCGTACTCTTTTACGTGCGAACGCGAGACAGACTTTTTTATTTTTTTTTATTTTTCGTATTTTCGGAACAATATTTCACAATGGCGATTCGGATACGCACATCGAAATGGGAAAAATGCGATTCAGATTCAAAATCGCAATTGAATAACAATTGAATTTGTTAAAATACTTCTTGCAAAGAGAGCCGCGCTCTGTTAATGACATACAAGAGAATCGTAAAAAAAATTATACAGAGGAATATTACGCATTTAACCAAAGCCCATGGCTTTGTTATATACTGCTCATTGCGAGTAATTTTTATCCTACAATGAACAAAAGTACGTGGTATTTTAATTTTTAATGTTAGCTTTTAATTTGCCCGTTCTCTTTACAATCGAAAACGATAACGGTGTGTGTAATGGTGTTTCGCGCAAAAATTGTGCGGTTATTATTATTAAACAATACAAAAAATTTATATACGATATATATTTCTCTCTCTCTTTTTCTCGCTGCGCGCTCGTGGCTAACTATATTTGCTCGATAAAATATATACCAGCCGAGTGCTAGGCTTTAATGATATTTGCAAATTTGCGAAGCGACACCGCGTTTGTTCCAGTTGACGCTTCGGTGATCGATATCGCGAGTCATGATAAAAACCGCTGTCGTGGAAGTAACCTAAGCGTCACCCCGCTATCGATGAAAATTTTCTGAGTCACTTCTGAATCAGGCGTTCGAGAACGGGCAAAGGGAGATGAGGGTGAAAGAGAGAAAGAGCGAACGAGCGAGAGAGAGAGAGAGAGAGAAAGAAAGAGAGAGGAGGGAGAGATACATAGACGAGGGACAAGAGCGAAGGGGTGCTGGAGAAGGGACAACGAAACAAGGCGGTTCGAGTAACGATGGGGGAGATACCCTTCGGGGAGATACTTTCGCTTCTCGGGTTGATGTCTGCGAGAAAAAAGAGGGCGAGAAGAAGAAAAAGTAAAAAAGAGGAAGGGGATATCTCGCTCCGGTTTCTTGGCTACCGTCCTCATCTTCTTCGTTGTCGTCGTCGTCGTTCGATTCAACGATATTGTATCTTTCCGCGTGTACATGCACGCACGCACACAAACATATACACGTACAAATATGATATTGTATATATATAGTCAACGACGTATAACTAACAAGAAAATGTATCAAGTTCATTGAATTTACATGACGCGTTTATATATTACGTGTATCTGAAAAAAACTAAAACTTTCTTTCTCAAGCAAAGAATATTCTCGCGTTCTCTATCATCGCGAACGCGATGAAAGAAACATTAAGCGCGTGTTCATTGATTTTTACGCGAGAAACTCGATATTCGCTTAATATATAATTATGGATTTACTGATTAACTCCAACAAAAATATTATAATTTCAACGACTCATTTAATCATACGCCACTGCGCACACTAATCGCCGTCAAATGTGTTCAACGGTCACTTAATATTTTAAATTAATTTAATGTCCGCGAACACGTCCCGTGCAACATATATATATGACTATAATAGAGAATATATTAACGTTTAATATTATTTAAATATATTGTCCATTATGTTTTAACGTATATATATATTCTGTTAAAATAATAAAAAGAAAAACTATTACCCGACGAATCTAAGAAAATATTAAAAAATGATAAAGCAATGCTGTAAGAACAATAACCAAACAATTATGATATTTATGTCGATCGGTTACGTACGGTCGGGTACGTATTGTACGTACGTACTAACGTTTACTTTGCTCGGAAACGCTCCGTTCACGCGTTTCAGCGCACCAATAGACGTACGTGGCCTTCTCGAAAGTTAGATGCGTGTGATAATGTGGATCCACGCGGGGTATCGGAGGATATAACCCCCCCATTGTATGTATCCTCGCGTAAGGTTTGCGCGCGCGCGCGCGCGCGCCGAGTGGAAGGAGCCCGGGCGCGCGAGAGGAAGAAAGAAACAAAAAGGAAAAAACGGAGAACGAGAAAGAAGGAAAAGGAGACGGTGAGAAGAGGAAAAGGAAGACGACGAGAACGGCTTGAAAAGAAGGAGGATGAGGTCGCGCGGCGTAAGCAACGATTAGGGGGAGAGAGGGGAAGGGAGGAGGCGGCTTGTGGGTATACACCCTGCGATGGAGTAGTACATAGGTATGCGGGAGTCCGCTCTCGGTCGGCACAGATAGAATGGCGGGTGTGGTACGTGACTATGTGAGCGCGGGGATAGAAAGAGAAGGATCGAAAAGATTAGGGCAGAACGAGAAAGAGAGGAAAAGAATGAAGGGAGAGGGAATGAGCGAGGACGCGCGATGCAGAAAAGGAGGAAGGGTGGTGTAGAGCAAGAAGAGAGAGAGCGCTACCGAAGAGCCGCGAGAGGATGCGTCGGTTCCGTTATCGACCTGCAGCAGGGCGTGTCCCTCATGTGCGTTCTCTTACTCCCGCTCGTTGTTCGTCCTCGTCTAACTCGCGTGCGCACGCGGTCGGACCTTCCGCCTTTCCCGTCGAGTGTCTCTCTCTTTCCCATCGACTGCTTCTCTCTTCGCTCATTTTCTTCGTCGCTCTCTCTCCTCTCTCTCTCTCTTTCTCTCACTCCCTCTTTCACACTTCTACCCCTATTCTGATTTTCGCAATCGGCCACGTGATGCAGTCCGCGCGCGCCCTAGAGGTCTCTTTTTCTCGTTAATTCGCTCGCAGCGAATCTTGCCTTGTCGTCCTCGTTGCGCAGGAGCAAGCCGAACCGATCATGAGTCTCCGAGTGTCGAGGCTCGAAACTCTTCGACTCTTCGACCCAATCCTAGCTGCCGCGTCAAGCCGCGTGCCGTGCCGCCGTTTCTTGACTTTTTGCTCGCCGCGTGCTCTCATTCTCTCCTTGTGTTCTCCCCTCCCCCTTTCTCTCCTTTCTTCTCGATCTCTTCTTTTTTCTAGATTCTTAATTATTGGCATTATTATTATTATTATTGCACCTTGCTGCGCGTTGCACCTTGTTTCAATAATCGACCGGAGCAACCAACCGAGCGACCAACAGACTTTACCTTTGTCATGCTCATTGTCGCGGTCCCGTCACTGTCAGAGATACACACAGTGTCAAGGGGGGGGGGGAAGAACTTGTTCTCGCTCGCTTGCTCCGTAATGAGTTAACTAGTTAAAGAATGAGTCACCCGGAATCTCTTGTCTCAGTCCACGAATCTTTCTCGAAATATGTCTCATCAGCGAATAAAGAAATGCTGCGACAAAGAGAGAGAGAGAGAGAGAGAGAGAGAGAGAGATCTCGCGGCGCGCGTGATACTCGCGTAGAACGCGATCCCGGCATAAGTGCATCCGTCGCGAAAGAGCTGAATAGAATCATCGAGTAAGCTACCGTGATTACGAACGGCGAACAATTGCAGGAAGGGACCTGACGCGCGTCTTTTTCGCGTGCTATTGTCCCCCCGTAGAAAACGAGAAAGTGAAACCGGAGGAGATTGTTGTATTGTTGCGCGAGAGACGGACGAAGAAGCCTAGGATCTCTCTCAAGCGAGGGTAATTGGTTACGCCGGCACTGTACTTGGGGAATAATTCATACGGCGTGCACCGACCTCTGAGTCCGTTCTCGAATCTATCAAATATTAAGACGCATAATACTCTAGAGGCATCTAGTTGCCGTTATTGGTCAATTAGATTAAATGGAAAACTATCTCCCGCGAGAGAAAGAGAGAATTGCTTATTTTAAAAAACCTAGACTGGTAAAACAACTTATTCCGTTATTTGACCTACAATAGAAAAATAACAAATCTGAAGAGATGAAGAACAATTCCTACTTAACGATGTTCGATATTCAGTTGTCTTTTTATTTAAAATGTCAATTTCAATTTTCACCTGTGCCGGCAAATAGCGCGAGAGAAGAGAGATCTAACAGCGAAAATCTTCTTCCAGTATAGGTTTTCAATTTTGTCCAGTTCTGTATTTAGCTCTTCTAGTGTCCTCCTAGAGATACAAGGGCGGAGTAAACGTAACGCTGGTTGGGAAGCTACGTATTTGATTTTGGAAATGAGGATGTAATGGAAACCGTTGTTCGGGAAACCTAGAAACGTATTTGTTGTTAGCGACAAACGACGACGACGACGGAAAGTTACCCGTGTGTGGTGCGCGTCTTCCAGTTTCGCTAGCAACAGAGCTAGAGGCGAACTTTACGACGGGGGCGAAATGTTACTTCTTATAGATAAGACGATCCGTCTTCTCCTTCTTGAGACATTGCCGATCAATGGAAAACGTATATTGTTTCCCGAAGGGACTCCGACGGGCGGCGGTGTGGCAGAAGTTACTGTGTTCCATTAGTTCGCAGCATCTTGCACGATATCCGAGCCTTATTGCGTTTCCGCGAGTTCTTCCGCCATTAGCGTATATCGCTGCCTCGATATTGTTGCAACCGCATCCCACCCCTCCTCCCCGCGATCTTGTTTGCCCTATTCATCTTCGCGCGGTAACTTCTGCATCTCGCGATCGATTCGCGCGTCGTTTCCCCACTCGATAACAGTTCGCGTAATTGACGCGGAAATGAACAATTAACCTTGAAATTCGTAGCCTTATTGTCTCGCGCTCGGTGTCATCTTTTATATAAATTACTCGAGTGACAAACGACAACGAAGAAAAAAAAAAACAAAATATATAAAATAATCTTGTATACTTTGTACGTGTTATTGTCTTTTGTACAGGTGATCTCATGCGCGTTTATCATATTCTACTTATCGCATACTTCTTGAACGCGTCAGCGATGATGTCCAAGTCTATGTTTGAAATAAATGTGGCTATACACAACAAGAAGTTAATAGTTCTTCGCACTTTGTTTCTACCTCGGAAGGGCTCGGGGGTGGGCGCTGTATATACAGCCGCTTGATTTTCCACGACGTACTTTATGATGACTCCGTCTTGAGTAGTAGCGGGGAGAGAGGTAGTTGACTTGTTTATTAGCACTTAGCCGGGGCACCATATTGCGTTACATAGTGTCACAAAAATCCTCTTTCTTCTAAAGAAAGAAAAAAAGATAAGTTGTAAAGTCGATATTCAAATGTGTCAAAGTTCTTTCAAATATACCTATCTCGATGCTCATTTGTCACCACTTTTTTATCGCGATGCTGATTGTAAATTCTTTTTGTTTTATATTATTTCTGACACTTTGAGGTTAAATATTACTAAAATTAGTAGCGCGCGTCTATTTGATATTTAAAAAAAATAGAAAACAAAGACTAACGAAAAAAAAAATACATTTGGAATATTGTGAATGTGACGTATACTTAGAGAGAAATACTATTCTATATTATTATTTTAAATTAAAGTAATTCAATTAAAAAAATGAATAATAGGGTAAATAAATTGAACGCGCGAGAGAGAGAGAGAGAGAGAGAGAGAGAGAGAGAGAGAGAGAGAGAGAAAGAGAGGAGAAGGGAATAAAAGTTTGAAAGGTGTGAACATTTCCCACATTTACCGCGCTATGAACCGCCGCTGACTGTTCGCAGCTCGGCCAACTTGTCGCTAATAATTCATTCAGCGTGCGACGTTCAACTGCGTGACGTAAATAATATATATGTATAAACCGCCGCGTAAAGTTTAATCAACGACGAGTCGTTTTCTGGTTTTACATTGTTGCACGTCGACAAACGAAGAGAATAAATCGAAATAGCGATACACGCTCGTCAACTACCGCATATATGGAACAATAATAATAAAAAAAAAAAAAAAATACCGTAAATTACCTGGACAGAATTAGAACGAAGACTGATATGTGGGAAAAAGCCAAGTTTATACACGTCATAAATGTGCATAAATATACCGATATAAATAAAAGATATATATTTTACAAATTGCGGTGCGCATTATCGTTCGTTTTTTTTTTACATATATACGCGTAAACGTGACTTTAGCGAGCTTTTCTCAATTATATTATTAAAAGATCGGCTTTGTAGTCGCGCGGATGTGTATATTTCGTGTAACATTTCGAAGACAGCGTTATTTCCTTAAAAGGTAAAGTACCTATTTATCGTAATCTAATCTGTTTTCGCTCAAGTTGGATGTTCGCACATAACGATCCAACGTTTACATACGCCGTTCGGAATACGAAAAAAAAAAAAAAAAAGAAAAAAAAAAGCAATTTATTCGACCTATCACGGAAGCGTTCGTCTTATTAAAGCGATTTATTTTCAATCATTCCCAGAATAGACAGGGTGCTTCGATCTCTCTCCGATAAGGCAGGAAGTTATTGGCGGAAAGAAATACGATCCGCCGGGTCATGAAATATTTTTAGGGTTGCCGGCAACGGCTTGTGGAAAATCGGCACGTCCATGCCGCCGCGCCCGCGCCCGCGCCCGCGAGCGAGCGGTTGGCCGGCAAAAGGGGTGTCCCGTCCCTTCGCCTCGAAAAGGGAGACCCCTTTAATCGCGCGTCCGTCCAGTTCCCGACCCGTGCGATACGAACCCGGAGTCGTTTCTAGCTTTCACGTAATTACCGTGCCTCGCATACCGGCTTGCGGCATTTCTGGGCCGCGACCACCGACCAATGCGACACCGGGGGCTACAAGAGCGGAACAATCGTGGAAAGAGAGACGCAGCAGGGCTAATCGATAAGTACACGTCCCTCCGAAATGAAACTAAGAAGAATGCGAACGCCAACGATTGTGTGGCATATAACGGGCCCCGATACGCGCTTCAGCAATCAGCGCGTTCAGAATCATCCGAACGTCTTTTCTTCAACTTTTCTCCAACGATTTTCTTCCCGGATTAAATCTATTGTACAGTTCTTCGAAAAACTCGCAAAATCTGTTTCACGCACATTGAACACACTTTGGGGTATAATTTAATTTATTTAGAAACATTTAACTAGAAATGACGCGAAAAGTCTCGTTTGTCACTTTTTTTCAAATCACATCTCGAACTGTTAATTTCATGTTATATCATTAAATTTTGTCACAAATATCCATCACCCCTCATCATAGGAACACACTTGGCTATCTCGAGAAGATTTTTTTGTTTTTAATAATAGGTATGTTTAAAAGAGTTTCCGCCTCTATTATAAAATTTCTGTACACTATATAAAAGAACGAGTTTGTGCGGAGAGTTGATTCCCGACTCCGTCGACTTGACTGCTTCCCGCAAGCACTTAAGAAATGTTAATTAAAGGCGGATCTAGTGTTAGTGACCGCTTACTTGCCTTGTTGAATACTGACACGTACGATGGTTATCCGCCAGCAAGATTAATCACTCTGTTTGAATATTAATGTTTTTCGAGCGACTTTGCTCTCAACCGGTGGTGGATTAACCGGTCTAGTCAGATCCCGGCAATCTCTCCAAGTTTCCAATAATACGTATACCAATATGACACACGCCGGATGTGGGTCGATTTGCTATAAATTAAATTAACATGTGTAAAATTGCAGATATTTCCTATTAATTATGATAATTCACATTGATTGTAAACAAATTTCGAATAATCGGAGAGACAGAGAGTCATCATTATCACTTGTCATAAGATATATACGGCAAATACAAATTCTATCGTAACAGAAACCGACCGAGTTTCCCACAAATCCGATAGATACGATCTTGTGTCATAAACAGAATTGCGGAGAAACACCGACTATCCCATTATGCAGGTCTGTTATATTCGTATATGAAATACAACGCGTATATTGTTAAACGACGCATCGTTATCCTGATAATGGATAACCGCGTTAAATTGTACGCACAATATATATATATATATATATATATATATATATATATATATATATATATATATATATATATATATATATATATATATATATATGTATAATGTATATATATATGTCAAACATATAAACGCTTGTGTAGCTAATCGATAAGCATGACTCCGCTTCAACTTCAAAACGGTATCGTCGTCGTTGACGAGCGACCCGCGCACTCTCTTTGCCTGTTTGTAAAACAAATAAATAAATAAAAATCTAAATTTTCCCTCTTCACGGAATTGCTAATTGCGATTATTATTTTGTCCGATGTGCACGTTTCGCAGAATAAGTTGTAGCCATTTTTTTTTCGAAAAAACACCTTGAAAAAATATTCGAGCCGAACGTACGTTTTGTTTCGTCTACTTTTTCTTTTTTTGTTTGGTGTTTTCTTGACATTTATCAAACGAGACTTTTGTGTTTTTACCCCTTGCCCCTGTTGTGTGTTTCGCTTTCCACTTAGTCAAACCTACCCTCGCTCGAGAGTGTATTATTAGATTATAGATTTTCGCGGTGCGGAAGAGAAACAGGCGGTACAAGATTGAATAATGGTGACCACGTGAACCGACCGCGGTGATTCGCTTCTCGATTGTGCAGATTGTATCTATTGAGTTCTGTGAATGGTTTCGAGCTGCCATTGTTATAAAGCGTGAACTGATCTCTGTTTCTCATTGCCGCGCTATGTATCCACCGCCTTCGTTAATACGCGCATGGGTACATCTCTCTCTCTCTCTCTCTCTCTTTCTCTCTCTCTCTCTCTCTCTCTCTCTCTCTCTCTCTCTCTCTTTCCACGTCCCTCTTTCTCTCTCGCTATAGAAATGTGCTAACGAATTCCGGCAGGCCGCAATTAAAAGTAATTTGTCGAAAAGCGTTCTTGAATGAAAATGTACGTCGACCATTTTCGTTACCCGGAAATAAAACGAATTGCCTCGCCCGGCGTGAAATATAGTTAGGTCGTTTTGTGGAGAACTACAATCTCTCTGTGTGAATGAGAGAGTAAGAGAGAAATACAGAATATATTATATGTCACAATATTACAACGCACGGTGTGTTAATGCACGCTGGACATTTTATGGTTTATAACAGTTTCTGCAACATCGATAAAACGTTACTTATCGTTAGCCTATAACAAGCTTGTATTTAAAAATAAAAAGACTCTCCGTCAGATTTTATATATAACACAAAGCAAAATTCTCTCTTTGTAATTAAGTAAATTTCTTTAACAAAATAAAAGATCTCGAACCGCTCAAAATCAAAATCCAATAAAAATGTATCGCAATTTAGTGTGTCTGCTCAAAACCGACAGACTTGTTTGTTATAATTGTTCTCTTTTCAGATCATCTTATTGAAACACACAATGCACACATTAATACAGCGTTGAGCGTATCCCGTGTATATACGATGTTAAAATAAAGTTGCAGCGAAGCGTAACGACACCAACCATTATTAATAGATATTCGATTTGCAACTTCGCAGTTGAACACACGTTAAATGCCATTGTGGTTGCCGATGACCGGTGCTACGATACCGACATTGATTCGCGTATAAACGCAACCCAATTGTATCCAGAGAGAGAGTTCTATATACGGTCGCACAATAGAAAGAACGGCCAAACGGCTACATCGCATTCACAGTTGAGTGTGTTCTCGTTTCGTTTTTTTACTTTTTCAACCGTTTCGAAAATCGATATAATTGTCTCAAAACTGAGAGAACTATTGTCTCTTGATATTGTGTCTTTCGGATGTGAAATAAAAGCGCTTGAAGGAAGAAGCGCGCGAGGAAAACAACACGCACGAGAACCGGCAATGACACCGAGGCACGGTATAATGTCCGAACCACGTGGGCGGTTCTCGAAACGGATCGCCTCGCGAATGTATAAATCGGGCGTCGTTGCCGGTTCTCGTGTGCAAACGTTCGACACCGTCATAAAATCCGAACCGGTCCTGGGGCCTCGCGATGCGAACGCGCGCCCGCATATACAGCTGTATTAATATGTATTACATCAGTCTCTGTCTCGTCCTTGCTCGTTTATTCGCTCTCTCGCACGTACGTTCGCACACCGCGCGAATGGACCGGGGCAATTCGCTCTATTCGCGCGCGTTTTATCCTACTAGGATCGCGCAGGCACTTGTCCGGTGGGAAAATGCGTCGCGTGAGATTTCGTGGCGAAATATTTCCGCGAACGTATATACACGGTGAAAGTTTAATAATTTATACGCCGGTCGTAATAATAACTGTAATAAACTATCTCGTGCGATAACCGCGGTGATAAAAAAAAAAAAAGTAATCTATACTCGGAAGAGTTGTTTTATTTGCAGCCGCGTCCGGCGCGCTTTTAAATCGTCGCGAGTTCTACTTAACGCCGCGTTGTTGCTAGTTGTTGCATCCGCCTCGAGGTTATTCACAGGAAGGCGTTTTACCGCGAAATCGTCGAGGAATGTACCGACGATGGTCACAAACGTTCTAAAGTCAGGGCGGTGGTGATGGTGGTGGTGGTGCAACGCGCTTAGAAGAAGGTGCGCGCAATGCAAAGCAACGAAACGGAGCAAGCAGATTCTTATATAGCTCCGTTACAACCGGCTAGCAGCAGACCGATTCCAACGACCGGTGGTACCACACCCGCTCGAGTATTTCGAGCGGAATGATGGAGAGATAAGTGGAGCTCGCTAGCTCGCTCTCTCGCCCGTGAGGCACTCGAGCGAGTGCACTCGCTGGTAACAAGTCTCAGAGGTTGCCACTCGTAGACGACGCGCCTTCGAGGCCAGATGCCTGTTTTCGCACCACAATTTTTTTCTCTCTCTCTCTCTCTCTCTTTCTCCTATGGTCTTCGTCTGCTTCGTTTTCTCTCTTTCTCGACGCGACGACACGCGCCCGTCCGATATTTAGCCTGATAGCCACGGCAGGTGGTGATTTTCGGACGGCGGAGCGCGTACGTGTGTGCGTGCGCGTGTGTGTGTACGTTTTCGATCCGATAAACGAGAGTCGCGCTGAAAAAAAGTAATTTGTATATAAAAACAAGTTTCTGTGAAAAATCAGAAACAAAAACCAGTTTTTATTCAGAGAGAAAAAATTTTTTTTCTTACAGACTGAGAGATATATATTTTGAAACAAATTTTACATTGATTTAAACCCCAGGTTAATTTTGTATATACCACTAGCTGCGCTCTCACATGCATTACTGTTGTTTGCAAATTCCATTTTAAATTGAATCGAGAGAAGCATCGGCGGTATTTTAGTTTCAAAAAGAACTGTTTGTTGTGCGAACGTTACGAATGAATTAACGATTTGACGTTTCTGCTGAAAACAAAAAAAAAAAAAAAAAATACCTGGAAGTAAATAAAAAGTTTTGAATTAAACCTCGTTTCTATTTTGCAAAATATAAACAAAAAAAACAAAACAAAAAAAAACGAAATTCACATCACGGACTACCTTGTCGAAGCGTTCCGTTCTCAGGCGAATCATTTTTATGGTTTTTTTAATGATTCGCAACATATCAGATATCAGAGGTTTATTAGAAGTCGTACAATGAAAATTGTTAGTTATTTGAAAAAAAAAAAAAGATGTACTGCTTTCACATATGTAACGCGAGAATCGATGAGTCAATAAATGTTTTTGTTTTTTTCTGTCGCCTGGGGCGAACTACAATTTGAACAGAGACTGTGATTTGCGATACGAACGTACACGTTTATTGTCCGGTATTTCAAGAGATGTGTACGGTATAATAATACACAACTCGCGCGATATGCGCGTCGATGTATTGCGCAACTACTTCTCTACCTAGAGAGATCTCAGGTAAAAAATATATATTTTACAAAATGAATAAAAAAAATATGGTAAATATACAGAATCCTCTCCCCTATTCTCCCCTATTTATTTTTTTTTACATAAAAATATATCCATTTTTTTATATAAAAATATGTGTATATATATATATATATATATATTAAAAAAAAAGATACGCACCTTTATAAAATTCTTTTTCAAGTAAATATCAAAAATCGATCATACTGACCGCGTTTCTCGGAGAGAGGTCTGGAATCGCATATAAACAACTCGATAACAAACCATGACGCAAAAAAATGTTTACACCATCATGGATAAAAGATCTCACCTGATCTTTGTTATCCTTCAAGCTGCAGTTTTTTTTTTTTTATTACTTTCGGACGATAAGAAGCGTGGCCAAGTAATGAGAGATGTCTTTAGTTGCGACGCGTTATTTTTATTTATAGTTTGTATTTGTTACGGTTCTTAATTTTATTATTTTTGATCGCACATTTCTCTGTTGCAAACACCGGAGCCAACATCTTCCGTCGCGCTTGCTTGAGTCCACAGCTTCGGTGTGTCTTCTATAAAGAAAATCGAGTTACTTACGGGGCGTTACGGTCCCACTTCCTGCACCGCGAGATATCCGCACAGCGGGGACGTTCGTTTATTTTTATTTCCGGAGATCGGTGTTTATCTAAGTTTCAGAGAGGTGTATATAGGTGGTATTCAAGCAATATGATCTACATGTGTACGTTTGCACCGATCGGCATTGAATCGTTTTTCCTCCGTGTGTGTGTGTGTGCAAGGAGAAAGAAGTTCTCCTTCTATAAACGCGCCGCGTTTCACTTCGGCCGACTGACAGCGGTGGTCAACGGCTAAGAGAGAACGGGGGGAGGCACATAGAAAAGGAACTTTTTTTCTCCACTTGCGAAACACGCGAGTCACAGTGCCGATCGGTGTAAATAAAACGCTGAGCTCCGAGATGTTTTTTTTTGTTTGTTATTTCCGTGTCAAACGTTGTTAGACGTCAAATCTCTCTTTTAGGAGAAAATTGTAACAACCGCGGCGCCGCCACGTGCAGTTAGTGCCGCAGAACACGCGCACAGCAAAGAGAGAGAGAGAGAGAGAGAAAACTGTAATGTCCGGCGTCGTTGAACATCGCAAAATTATCGCGAGATGGTGGTGAAACAATAAAGTCGGGAACGAAATACGCAACGGCGCCGGTCATCAATTAATGTCTCTCTTGAACGCCTCGTTCTCTCGTTTAAGAAATTTGAATTGTTTACCTCTTGTCGAAAAACGACGAATCCGTCCGAACCACGATCGAAGCGATCGCGAAGGATCTCAATTGTGGCTCGGGGGGGAATTTGTCATTGAGCAAAAAACCGGCATTACTCTCCTCGGCGAAGGCCACAACGCCACAGACGACCCTGCGACGGCGTATCGGCGGCCCGAGTCTCTCGGTAAAAGAGAGCCCGGGTTCTCTGTTTGACAAGTACGCGCGTATTTCGCGGCCCCGAACGAACGCGACCGAAGCAGAAGCCGAGACCGGCCGAACAGTCAGCGGCCCGAGAGTTCCCAACATGGCAGCCCGTGTATATATGCGGCGCGTATGTGTGTACGTGTGTGCGTGCGTATGTCGGAGAGCGTACGTCGCTTTATAGTGTACGCGAGAGAGTCGGTGCGCCTCTCGGTCGTGGACACAAATCGCGAGTAAAATGGAAGCGGAATTTCGCTGCGAGGTTGAAGTCTGTCGTTGAGAACAGTGAACATGGGAAGGTCCAGGTTTCCCGGGAAGCCGTCGAAAGCGGCGACCAGGAAACGGATCAAGGTGCTCGGCCAGCCTGAGACAGTGCAGACCGATCCGGTAACCGTCGCCGAGAACATCTACTTAGGACTTTCCCTGTTCAATGAAACATTCGGTGACAACGAGAAGGTGAGGGGACAAAATCGTCATGTCGAGGTGCGTTCGCTGTTGCCGCCGTCCGTTCGTTCGTTCCCGTATCTCTGTTTGTGTCTCGTTGTTTGTTCGACAACTGACGTTGTCGTTTGGTGTTACGTACCCGCCGCCCGAACGATTGTTCCATGAGATCCGCAACAGCGTTGCGTCGCGCGGGTAGGATGTACCGCGCGTCACGCTACCAGGCCGCAACTCGCTATCGCGTTTCGTCCGGCGAGCGTCACGAAGACGCACACCGCGAGATGATCCGCGAGGACGTATGCGGGACCGTGAGCTTTTGGCGCCGCGTATCGCGCGGGTTAACCTATTCCCGCGGCGGGAACCGATCGGCGGGTCTCGGAATGGCAGGTGTTCGCGTATTAACGCGAGAAAATAAGTCAATTCTTGTTTCATCATTGGCTCCTCACGCCCTACCGTACGTTTTCTTCATGTGACGGTTGAGCGACAGCGATTTTCTTCTATATGTTTGTGCGTGTGACAGCAGTTTGATACTTTGGGTACAGAGTATGTCAGTCAAACATGCCTGTAAATGTCTGCTTTCTCTTGACTCTTAGCATTTAATTAAATGTAAAACTATTAGTTGCAAGTGAATATTTATAAGGGTATATAAGTTTTTGCACACAGGGAAAATAAATATAACTCATAGATCGCGTTTGTTTACTTTGTTGGCATGACATTTAGAAGCAACCGCAAGCGCGGAATAGATGTTGGAATTTAATGTTGGAAAGATATTTTTTTTTATGTTTACACACACGTGTTTCTCTCTTTTCAGGAACATCCACCATTCCATGGATTTAGCACTAAAGAGGCTAATCTTTCTGCATCCTACATAAAAACTCAACAACACGATGCAGAAAAAACCACCAATAAATTACCTTCCGTCTCACTAAAAACTCTTGCACCGCAGTCTAGCACGAAGAATGTAACGGACATCAAAGGTTCAACAAATGCAACAAATACAGAAAACAATACGGAGAAGCTTGTCGACGCGAATTCAAAACTAGACGATTCCATCAAATCAGTGGTAAATGTAAACACTAAAAATAATTCGAAACTCCAGAAAGGCAAAAGTCGCAAGAATTGTAAGAATATTAAGTTTTCGAATTATTTGAAAACTCCGGTGCTAAAATCTGTGAATAACATTTTGGATCAACATCAGAGAACTAGACATTTACGTAACAGCACTGCAAAAAGATTACTTCAGAGAGCGAAATCAAATGGCAGTAATACGCGCAATTTGGTGGTACAATCTGGAGAAAAGTCTAGCACAGTGAGAAAATTTGTTTTGCCGGTTCGTAGTGTGCATTCATCGAGAGTTATTAAGCCAAATAAGAGATTTATCGAAGAATTGGAAGAAATTTCTACAACAGAACACAGTGAGAACGAGATTAACACTCATGTGAAGAAGGCTAAATTGAATTCGGATAAGTTTGGCAACCAGGAATCAAAATTAAAAGATAGAGAGGCAAGAAACAAATCGAAAAAACTTATTCAGATAGATTCTAACGCCGAGAGTGTTACTCAGCAAACAAAAGATACAGATAAATCATTGAGTTCTGTACGAAGCGCACAAATATCAAAAACTCATAGAGAAGTAAAGAAATCTTATACTATATCATGTAAGAATAAAATATCAAACAGCACATCTAACATTTGTAATAACAATCAGGAATGCTCGCAGAATGCGAGCAAGGCTGCACAAACTGCAAAATCAACAGTTCCCAGAAATCAGAAACAGATTTCTATTCCTACAAAAGCTCTTCCCGAATCCAATGTTCCAAACTTTGAGTCTTCCAGAGTTCAGACAAGATCAGGAACTCAAGCCGAGATAGCAGGGGATTTAAGTGATCAAGCAAACTGTGAAAGTGGTGCAGGATTAACGGAAGGTGGCTGTGCAAAATCCGAGGTTCAGTCTGAAAATGGTAATAAGAGTACAGTTGGTACATCGAACAGTTTTGAGACAGAACCCAATTTGTCTGAAAGTGAGAACGAGCATAGCAATCATTCGGAAAATGAGCAATCGGAATTCAGTGGAATGAAACTCAATGGTGGAAAAGTTATATTGAGGAAAGCGCGATTGAAGTTGGATAACAAGTGTTTAGCTGGAACAGAAGGACCATTTTCAACAACGAGCAACAGTAACACAATGGGAGGAAATACTAATTTAGGTACGTCTATCTTGCTTTTACTTTTTTTTTTGCAAATTTAGAGTTGTGTATCGCAAACGTTTATGACACTCTGTTTATAATTGTTTAACATTTCAGGATTAACAGGAACTATAAAGTGCGGTGTTTGCGGCGCGGTGCGATTTTATCGGTTTGTGAAACAGGCGCGCAAGTTCGGTATCCACAGTTGCGAATCTTGCCGAAAGTTCATAAGCAAGATGATCAAACGTCAGACGTGCGCCAAATCCTCAAACAATGTTCTTCCTGTTCTTCAGTGTCATAAAGGCGACGGTTTATGTTTAGTTCCGCCTGTGGTGAGAAGCCAGCAGTGGAATCTCATGAGATGCGTTTATAAAGCCAGATGCCCGGCGTGTTGGTTAAAAATGTGTTTGAAATGTTACAACATTCCACCCGCTCTGAGGACAGGTTTAAACGCATTGTTACCACCGTTAATGAGAGATCCTCTGAGTATATCCTTGCCACTCGGTCAGGACGAAGATGGTCAGGGACAAAAGTTGGGTAAGCTAAGTTGGCCCGCGGAAGATAGTTCGGAAAGAAATTTGTTTAAGTCCGCCATGAGTTGGAAAAATTTCGAAATGGGACAGAAAACAAGTTATCAGGGTACCGGAGGTTTTTTGTACACAAAAATAGACAAATGTAAATAATAATTTGCATTTTTTTTTGAGAGTACATATTTTTTTTTCTATGAATTCATATTGACGTGAATTTTGTTGCAGTTGATTCTTCAATGACCATATCGCCCAACAAAAAGAGGAGAAAAAATAATAGAATTAAAGTAAGAAAGAAAATTAAAAACGCAGTGCTCACTTCGTCTACAAGCAACCAATGTCCGCAACCTCTCAGACAGAGGCTTGAATTGAAGGGGCCAAGAGTCAAGCACGTTTGTCGAAGCGCCAGTGTCGCTCTTGGTCAGCCAATTGCAACTTTTCCTTCCGCAGATGCGAAAGAAGACAGCGAACATGGCAAAAACATTCCAAAAACAGCTAAGGAACTCGAGAAAATAGAAAAGAAGGATGATGTTGCAAAAGAAAGGGAGACGCAGAAACATAACGAGGATAGTAATTTGAATCAAAACGTTAACGTAACGCAACAATCTTATCCAAAAAGAGGAAAGTCGCAACAACAAAACGTATCAACGTCGCATTTTCCAGTGGTACAATATTTTTTCAAGTCTGTTTTTTTTTTTATTATTATTATTATAATTATAAATATTTTCTTCTCTGTGTGCGCTTCTATATTTTAAATTTCATTCTATCTGCAATTATAGATGTAAAACTTATAGTTTTTCTATCTTGCTTCTGAAATTTTACCGCAGTCAGAGCTGTAGCGATTTTACAATAATATTTATCGCAGATGTCTAAGGCAGCTACGGACACCTTGTATACAGTCTCTGTAGACTTTTGGGAGCAATACGATCCTTCGGAAATTGGAGCAAAAGGTTTTGCTCTTATTGGTTCCGAGTTATTTCACATACCCGCTATTTGCTATTTATGTGGAAGCGCTGGGAAAGAACCAGTAAGTGTGATGTCAAATTATTTATCGGTCGTTAACATAAGTTTATGGATACACATTACGTGTATTATTTGCAGCTGATACACTGTCAGTGCTGTTGTGAGCCATACCATCCCTTCTGTTTGGAACCCAGTGAATGGAGTGCTTGCGCACAGCCAAACTGGTGTTGTCCTCGGTGTACAGTATGTCAGTCCTGTCATCTCAGATCCGGTCCGAAATTGTCTTGCATTCGTTGTCGTCAGTCGTTTCACCACTCGTGTTTGTCGAAATCCGGCGTTAGTTCGAGGTTGTACAGTCCGGATCGACCCTACGTTTGTCAGAGTTGTATCAAGTGTAAGAGTTGCGGTAGCGAAGGTGTCAGCGTTCACGTGGGCAATTTACCTCTGTGCTCTATGTGTTTTAAGTTAAGGCAGCAAGGAAATTATTGTCCTTTGTGTCAGAGATGTTACAACGAAAACGATTACGACACGAAGGTCAGTTATCTTTGTCGTGAACTTTGTGTCTTCATTGAAGGAGGATAGTCAATAATTTTATATGGTTTATTGCGATTGTTTTTTAGATGATGGAATGTAACGAGTGTTCCTGTTGGGTACATGCCCGTTGTGAAGGCCTTTCTGATGAGCGTTACCAGATACTTAGTTACCTGCCCGATTCTATCGAATTTACGTGCAGTCAGTGCTCCTCCAACTCCTCGAACTCCGTATGGAGAAATGCTATAGAAGCCGAGTTGAAAGCGGGATTTATTGGCGTGATAAAATCCTTGAGTAAGAACCGCAAGGTTTGCACGGCTCTTAAATGGAGTCCTAGGAAAGAGTGTCTCTGTAAATCGAACACGAGCATGAGAAAACTCGAATTTTCCGATGGCAAAAAAGAGACGAATTACGCAAGAGAAAACGAAGATTCGGAAGATTACAAGGATACAGATTCTAACTCGGATACCAATAATGCGACAAATAAGCCCGATTTGGAAGAACCTACGACGGATACTTCCATTAGGAAAGGTCTACGGCGGTTGCGACAGAAGTTTCATTTGAAGGAATGTTCGGTCAGAGTGAAGAACTGTATTCCAAAAGATTCTCAAGAAATTGAGAAAAAAGACCGAACAAATTCGGAGTCGCTGAGTTCGTCGAATGACATCACGGAATGCAATTGTTCTGAGCAGCAGATCATCGCGAGACCATCGCCAACTTTAATGTCCGTAAAACAAAAAGTGACTAACAACGAGTACAAATCTTTGTGGCAGTTTTATTATGATATGGAGCACGTGATCAATCGCGCAGGTTCGAAAGATCTGACAAAAATTTATCACGAGATACTTCAAGAAGTTTTTCCCTGGTTCAATCCCAAAAATGTTGATTGTATTGACGAAAACGACGACGCGTTAACGCCTTCTAAAAATGTGTGCAAAGATTCCTCGAATCTGATTCCGATCAGATTCGAGGATCCTAATCTGGAGACGTGGAAGGAAGAGTTGATGAAAGCACCGAAAGCAATCGCGGCTAAAACGGCAAATTTGTATAATATTCATTTCGAGGATAGCAGATCGTGTTGTTTGTGCAAAGGTTTGGGGGACGAGATAGAAACGAAAGAAGGCCGGTTGCTGTACTGCGGACAGAACGATTGGGTTCACGCGAATTGCGCGCTTTGGTCGAACGAAGTATTCGAGGAGATTGACGGTTCTCTGCAAAACGTTCATAGTGCCATTTCGAGGGGTCGTTTGATTCGCTGCACCGAGTGCGGGAAAAAGGGCGCCAGTATAGGATGTTGCGCAAAGAATTGCAACAACACCTTTCATTTTCCATGCGCACGAAGCGTCGGGTTAATTTTCAATGACGATAAAACAGTATTTTGCATCTTGCACGCGAACAGTTCCGCACACAAACCTCTACAAAGCGAAAACGAGTTCAGTTTGAAGCGGTCGATATACGTAGAACTGGATCGCAAAAAGAAGAAGTACGTGGAACCCAACAAGGTCAAGGTAATGATAGGTTCCTTGATGATCGACTGTTTGGGCACCATTGTTCCTGAATTCTCAGACACAACCGAGAAGATAATACCGTGCGATTACAAATCCTCCAGGCTCTACTGGTCCACAATAAATCCTTACAAAATCGTGAGGTATTGCGTCAGAACTTACGTGCAGATGCATATTCCGGACGTCGCATCCGACATAGAAAACAACATTACCATCGATCATAGCAAAGAGCAGGATAGAGAAGAAGTGGACGCACAGAAGGTTGCATATTTGGATGTTAAACAAACTCTAGACACGCTTATCGATATCGTGTGCAACAAAGAAGTCGATGAGAATTTGGCTGAACAGAACAACACTGACATCTTACCACCGGAATTGAAAGAGGCTATATTCGAGGATTTACCGCACGATCTGTTGGACGGAATTTCCATGCAGGACATCTTTCCGAAAGTGTCCTATGAGGATTTCTTAGCTATGGATCTGAAGAATGATAGCTCTTTTACTGCGGATTTGTTCAAGGACGACATGTTACCGTCGGAAGTTGAAGAGACTACGAAACCATCGGAGAACAAACTATCCAAAATAGATCCGTCCTTGTTGGAATTAGGGACGCACAATGATCTCTGGTTGCGACTCGAGGCAAAGACTGCGGTTCAGGATCTTATGGACGATTTATTCAATTCAAAAAGTCAGAAGCGCAATGGCAGAGAATTAAAGCGGTCCAAATCTGAGGTGATGTCAAACAATCCGCTGATCGTCGGCGGTCAGCGACATCATCAACGCTCCTGTAGTCTCACATGGAGCTGCAAATTGGATAACACTCACAGTTCCAACATAAAGAGACGAAAATTTCCCCGAAATCCATCCAGCACCAAGTCCAGCGAAACCGGCCTGATTGTTTTAGATGCGCAAAATGAACGTTCGTCTATGTTTCATGAATTAATGATCCCGGAAAGCATCATGGTCGCCAGAGTGAATAGAGGAAACACGTCTAATATATTGTCCGATTCAATGCGCGAATTGAAATATTGCATCGAGGATTCTGCCGGACTGAATCGTCGTATGTTACCGGTTAGGGATGAAGCAAAAGAACACAAAAGGTTATATTGGCATCCGAGACAACAGCAACCACGAATAGTACAGGTCGATGGACCGTCTGACGCTAACAGCGCTAGTGAGTGCAGTTCGCCGGAATATAATGCCGATGAGAAAAATACGAGCTTACATCCGTCCGAATCGATTCCGCAATTGGATGGTATTAACGACGAACATTCGTCCGACGCGAGCGAGTCGAGTTCTGAATTAGATTTCAGTTTGTACACGCGGTCCTCGAATTTTTTACACTCGAAAAAAATTTTCGACTTCATCAAGTCGCAGAAAGTAAAGAGCAACAATGACAATCTCGTCATTGCTCCTCTTTCCAGATGCGCTTTGTACAAGCCTAGCGTTTTATTTAAAAAGAAAAACATCAAGTTGAGTCTGAAGATTCCGCAAGTAGACGGCGCAGGTGATATATCGAGCGATGACGAGTGTACTTCGTCGCAGCAGGTAGTGGCGCGCGAGAGAATAATCCATACATACGAGTCACCGCTCAAACACATTGACCGACCCGTTACATGTAAGAGATGTTGCTGCACCTATCGCACTCAGGACAGTTACAATCGACACTTGGCTAGCTGCGACATTATGATTACCAGTGACAGTGATTCCGAGACTATGGACAACAAGTTATCGCCAGAGTCCAACTTTTCGTCGAGCGTCGGCTCGGTGTCGCCGCAGTTTATCACACTTTCGCCGTCCGAGGGTCACACCTTGTCGACCGATTATACGGATATCCAGGCGACGTCACCTATTGAGGCATCTGTGCCATCGCCTCATCCGAGCATTCAGATCGAACCGATTGCCCAAGCGATCATCACGCCGCAGATTCATACAGCACACGCCACAGTTGAGACCGTGCACCAAACAGTATTAACGTCCAATGACATGATCGTGCAGACTCAATACACCCGCAGAACCACCACTCTGCCAAATCCAACAGTATTACCTCCTCAGGAGAGCACGGTACAGATAACAGAGATTACAGACCCGCCGTCCGTTTCCAGCGATTCCAATATAACAGCGCATAGGATAGTAAACACACCGATGAGCTCGCCGGATAGCACGAGCTCACAGACCGCCCGTACTCCGGATATGTCCGTTTTTTCGTCAATGGGTGTGCAGACCGCACACGAGTCCGCGCAGATGCCCGCGCAGGTTGTTCGAGCGAGCTCCAAGACCAAGAATCCTAGAGTGACCAAATCGAAAACCAAAAGTGTCAAGCCGCAGCAACAACACATCGTGAAAAATGTCGTGCAATCGACGCCGCAGAACATCGCGCATGCAAGATTTCAGCCAGCGCCTGCGATTCAGAGCGGCGCGGCGCCGATCATTCAGTTACAGCAAACCACGACTCAGAGACCAACTGTAATACTCCAGCAAGTGGCATCACCGGGAATCGTATCCGCTTATGTAGAGACGTTACAACAACAATCCGGACAGAACTTGCAGTACATCACGACAATCGGCGGAGGACAGCACGAGACTGGTTTCAAACCGCAATTGATCGCCACAAATCCTCTGGTACCGGGCACCTATATACAGGCACCGTCTGCAGACAACCTGCTTACGCTGCAAAACGGCGGAATATCCATACTGCCAAGCGTGCAGATTGCGCAGACGCAGCCTACGGTGTTAGGTACCATCATACAGCAGCAACCCAGCGCGATTCAGTGCGGCGTGATATCGTCGGAACAGCTCCTACTGAGCTCTGCACCTACTCTAGAAATGTTTGCCGATCCGAGCGGTGGTATGTTCGTTTCGAATCAACCGATGTATTACGGTCTGGAAACGATAGTTAGCAATACGGTGATGTCGTCTAGTCAGTTTATGGCAGGCGCGGTGCCACAGGTGTTGGCCAGCAGTTACCAGACGACGACGCAGGTGTTTCAGGCGTCCAAGCTAATGGAACCCATCGTAGATGTGCAGGCTGTGCCGGGCGTACCTACGATGACGACAGTACAGACAGTACAGAACGTATCGGGAATGCCAAACGTGCCTAGCGTTCAGAATATAACTGGCGTTCCAAACATAGCCAGCATACCTAATGTGGCCAACGTGGCCAACGTGGCTAACGTGGCCAACGTGGCTAACGTGACCAACGTAGCCAACGTTACCAACGTGGCTAATGTGGCTAACGTAACCAATGTAGCCAACGTGCCGGCAGTGCCTGGTGGTTACGTAGTGGTAAATCAACCAGCGCCACCACCACCGCCACCACCACCACCACCACCACCACCACCACCACCACCACCACCACCGCCACCACCACCACCAACACCAGCACCAGTAACAGTATCCGCTCCGGCACCAACACCAGCGCCTGCACCACCATTACCGGCACCGCCACCGCCACCGCCAACGGAACCAATTGCGGCATCACCACAGATCAATATTTCTGCGGCGCCACAAGATCAAGCTTTTGGTAACGTCACATGCAACACTGTGTCATCAGTACCATGTCAAAGTACAATTGTAGAACAACCGGTAACATCGATGATTCAAGTGGCAAACGTGTGCCCGTCCAACGTTCACAGTGTGGCTACTGTTTCTGCGACGCCGTCAAGAATAGCGTCACCCACGAAGTTGTCACCGCCACCGTCGAGTGCGATACCGACAATACCACGTGTTGCCGTACGACCCAGTCCAGCCGCACATTCGATCACACCGTTGAATCAAGGAACGGCTTGGAAGATCACCGAATCACTGTTTGGCACTGATCAATTGATGAACAACAGTGTGCGGCCGTACTTCGATTCGAAACATGTCTCAGAAAATACCAGTATGATCAAATCTAGCATATCATCGTCCAAAATATCGCCTCTACCGAATCATTATATCACACAAAGAAATCTATCTGTAAATAACAAACCGAATCACAGTATAAATAATAATGTTCATAAAAGTTACAACGGCAGCATTGCACCGAGTTCTAACTGCACAAATACAAATGTAAGCAACAACAATATGACCGTTGTCACTAACGCCGTAAGTTCTACGCTGAATAAGATCTCGATGCCGATGAGCAACAGCATGCCGACCAGTCGACCTATGAACAGGGTGCTACCGATGCAAGCCGTAACACCGAAACAAGACCCAGCGAAGAAAGACGATTTGGCGATTGAAGAACCGACCAAACCTCTAATCAAACCAGCCGAGCCGGAAATCGTGGAATCGAAGAAAACTTTCGAAGAAATAGTGCCGATTAAGAAATCCGAAGCTACACTTAACATCAACGATGGTTTTAAACTTAAAACGGAAACGATAGAGAAGGTGAAAGAGAATCTCAAGCTTGAGCTCGACAAAGAAAAGAAACTTCAAAATACGTCGTTGAAAATAGTACTACAAAAACAGTTGCAGGATGGCTCTTACAAGATAACACGCAACATGAAAGCTGTCACACAGAGCAAGAAGGTGCCGCAGGTAACATCCGTAGAAATATTGCCGTCAAAACAGGCAGGACCTCAGATCGCGTCTCTACAATTGCTACCAATCAAAACGTTCACGCTCAAGACAAATAAGATCGAGGACAAGGTAAAGCCCGTGGAGACGAAGGTGAACATACTCAAAACGAAGACGCCGCCTGTGGCTGTGAAGAAACCCAGAATAGTAGCAAAATCTATCAGATCGGTGCGAAGTAGTCCGCAACAGAATACACATCAGGCGCAGAAAAACAGCCCGAAAGGACCGATTTTAATGTATGAGGTCAAATCGCAGGACGGCTTTGTTCACACAGCCTCGTCTATGGCTGAGGTCTGGGAAACAGTTTTTCAAGCGGTTCAAAAGGCCCGCAAGGTTCACAATCTACCTCCTCTGCCTCATAATGCTTTGTCCGAGAGTCTTGGCCTGGATAACAACGCTACCGTCTACTTGGTCGAGCAATTACCAGGTGTCAACAGGTGTACCAAATATAAGCCCAAATTTCACACACTGGCACCACCAAAACCCGGTGAGATAGAGAACGAACTGCCTGCAGTGTGTGATAACGGAGCGGCTCGAGCAGAGCCTTTCAAGAGCAGAAAAGTACACGATATGTTTAGTTGGTTGGCGTCACAGCATAGGCAACAACCCAAGATGATTGCCATATCGGAGGCAGAATCCAGGTAAAATTCATATAGATATGTGTTTATAATAGTTGTAATTTAACTTGAGGATCGATTTTTAACTAGGCTTGAAAACACCGCTACAATCATAAGAAATGTTTCAGGCGAGCCGCGAGTACCAATCTGCCGATGGCAATGCGTTTTAGGATACTTAAAGAGACATCAAAAGAATCTGTTGGCGTATATCATTCCCATATACATGGTAGAGGACTATTTTGTTTAAGAGATATCGAGGCTGGTGAAATGGTTATTGAATACGCTGGTGAAGTAAGTACCAAGAAACACTCTATTTTATATTATTTTATATATTTTATATATTATTTTATATTATTATTGATATTGCGGAATATATTAATACTACTTAAATTAATTTTTTTTTTATCTTTAGGTTATTAGATCTTCTTTAACTGACAAACGAGAAAAGTACTATGATAGCAAGAATATAGGCTGTTATATGTTTAAAATCGATGATCACCTCGTTGTTGACGCTACTATGAAAGGAAATGCAGCTAGATTTATCAATCACTCATGCGAGGTATGGATTATATATCTCTCTCCTTGATCTTCGTTGATTGAACATTAAAAATTTAATATAAAGTGACAAAATCTTAAATGTGGTTTGTGTACGTAATTAAGGGTTTCCTTTTACACGATGATGAACACGTGTTGCATATAAATGTATGTTTTACAGCCGAACTGTTACTCGCGAGTGGTAGACATTCTAGGTAAGAAACACATACTAATCTTCGCTCTTCGCCGCATCATTCAAGGAGAAGAGTTGACGTACGACTACAAATTCCCATTTGAGGATATCAAGATCCCTTGTACTTGTGGTTCCCGCAGATGTCGCAAATACCTCAATTGAGACTGCATATACAGCTTATCCTAAGCAACCGAAGAGACCGACGACACAGAGATAAAATATTGTGCTATATAATTGCGCGCGCTTTCAAATAGGATTCATTTTGTTGAACGTTGTTCATTTTACTCATTATCAAACTATTTTCAGAGATCGCAGCTTTTTATTACTCTATAAAAGAATATAGATTATACATTTTAAATATTAGAAAAAAAAAAAAAAAAAAACCAGATATATAATAACGCGAAAGAGCACGGCGGTTACGAGAATGTTACTTTAGACAGCTACGTTGTGTAGTTGATTTTAACGGAGGTCTATACACACTTATACCTATAGCAATAAACGATTCAAGTATGTCCCGCTTTCGTATCCAAAACGTAAAAAAAGTCGTGCGTAGACTAACGCGCTTCAGACTTTTGAAAGTGTTACTTTATTCACGCCTGTGCTTTCTTGCACGACTTTTTAGACTACTCTATTATCTATTATTGAGGCTTAAGTGTACAAGTTATCTTACACTTTACACTAAATGCTTAGTGCCCCTCAGTTGGCAATCATTTTTTTTCTTTTTTGTTTGTTTTTATAATATCTCGCACGATATATGAGGGTCTTGACAAATTTTTATCGAATTTGAAAACTCTTTCCCTGACAGTGGATTGCAATGAACGAAAAAGAGATTGCGTCACGCGACGTAGGTCGCGACGAGAAAAGGCCGCGTTTTTCGATAATAGCTTATTTCGAGAAATAAATATATCGATTCTTTTGAGTATGTCACAAAAAGTAAAAAAAAAAAAAAATAATAATAATAACTTACATATAGTGTACAAAACGATCTTATATAAAGCGAATGAACATAATATTACTATAAAAAAATTGTATATTTAAATGTGATTTGTGTACATTTAAATTTAGTGTATAGTGTATGACTAACTTTGTGACATCTCATGTCTGCTGTAGGGCCAGATTTCAAATGTTTTTTGTAAAATATGTAATTGTTAGAGACTAGATATATATCGTCTTTGATGTAAGGACAGCAAACCAGTTTTAACTTAAGTTAGGAATGTAGGCATTAAGAAGAAGAAGAAGATGAAGTAAAAGAGAATGGCAAGTGAGAACAGTCTCCTGTAGCAGGACATTGTTCGAAGGTGTACCTACTTTGGCAGACATTGATACGAGATTTTATTATTTATGTATAATAATATCATGTGTAAAATTGGTGAACAAACGTCTATATTTTACAGATTGTTTTTTTTTGTTTTGTTTTTCAGCTGTTCTTATCTATTGATGAACGGAACAAGATTTTTTTTTTCCTTATTTTTCTTTTTTTGAGATGTTGCACTTATATGATTGTGCTTCCACTTTGACAGTGTGTTCACGATTACCGTTTATCATCTGATCTTTAATGTCTGAATTTTCGCCATCCCTTTACGAGGATAATACGTTTTGTTTTAATATGTATTTTAATAGAAGCGTCAAAACACAGTTTAAAGATGCTTTCAAAGAAGATTTCTATTCGAGAAGTTCGTTTATATATAGCTCGAACGAAAAAAGAAAAAAAAAAGATTTATGCATGGTTTGAGATATAAACGTCTCTGGGAAACCGCTCCCGGTGTATGTTTGTGATACTTTCCTATAATGGGAGATATTAGAGAGATGCTTTTATAGGAATATACTTTACAAATTTCACGGAGAAAGATATCGTGTATTTCCGTATACCAATACCTTTCTGTGAAGTCCAATTTTGCCTTACTTTAATGTATTTACGCTTTCACCCGGTGATAGATTTAGATATATTTACGCGAATATGATATTTTATATTCCAAAAAAAAAAAAAAGAAAAAAAATACTAATAGATTCGCAAAAAAAAGAAAGAAAAAAACGGCGTTTTCACGACGCTCTCTGAGACAAACTACCGTAACGTATAATTAGCGCGACTAATAATCAATTTCTGCCGAGGTGGTAGTCCCTTAAATTTTTGGTGCTCCATGGACACCGTTAAGTGCACTTTTTATGAAAAAAAGGCCTAGGAGTAAGAGATAGTAGATTGCAATGCGGAAGTGTTTGATAATAATAAGAAAAGCGTTATACGGAAAAATATTGATCGCGAATTATTTAAAGAGGTAATATAAAGGAAGAGTGATGTGGAAGGAGCATTATTTGAGCACGCAAATAATATTAAGCTGCGCATAGACCGGGCGCAATATTGTTGATGTATCACGTGCTGACAACACATCGTATCTCACTCTTTTTTTTTGTCGGCATGGCGACAACGATACGAAGTGTTTGTTATTAACTTTGTGTTGCCAACAACGTTGCGCGTCGGTCTGCGCGCATCTTTAATCGACGTGCAGCGATTTTAATCGGCCTGGTTTGGTACAAAGTGTGCGTATGCTCTGAGTTGTAAAAAGTTATAAAAAGAAAAAAAAACGGGAAAACGCGAACTTGTTCTGGTCACGTAAAATTGCCATTTTTTTTAGATATTTTGTGAATCTTTTTTTGTAATATTACGATAATACAGATAATTAATAACTATTATTGGAAGAAGAATATTGTTAATATAATAATAATATTAATTTTAATCTGTACATGAAAAAATAATACGCGCGACTAGTAAGTATGTGTGGTAACTGACTTGAAAATATAATAACAATGTTAGATATTTTATTGATATTTATTGATTATACGAACGACGGTATTAGGGTTGAATGAAAAAGTACTAACGCAAATTGAAAACGATTTAGGATCCGGTGCACATATATATGACGAATCACATTGATATTATGATAAGATGCAAAAACAAAATCAGGTTTTTGATTTTTTTTTTTTATTTTATTTCTATAATAATCAAACGCGTATCTTTACAATTCGATCTATTTACAGCCTCTTGACCGTTTATGCCAGTGTCATACGAATATTATTTTGGATTTTACAAAAGTGTATACTCTATAAAGCATACACATACCATGTAACACGATTTTTACATTGCTCTACTTATTATATTTGCTACACGCCATTTATCATTGTACGATTTTGATTTGTTTTGCAATACGTCAGCGTATTAAATCATCAAGATATTGTCTCTTATCGTATTATTATTATTTTGTATATTACCGATGCTTTTGTCAAGTACCCTACACGAGTACTCCGGCAGAAAGAAGAAAAAAAAATGTGGAATAACTTTGACCGTGTGTGTTTGTAACGAGAAAAAATAAGCGTGTGAAAGAAGAAACAAAAAACAGAATTTCTATTTATCTCTTGATAATTCTTGCCTGACAAATTCGAACGGATGTCTGTCGGGTACTTTCTGGAACATACTCTGTGTCTTTTTAAAACTACTCCTTAAACTGCGTAGAGAATGCGTACGAATCTCCTTAGTATTATACATCCAGCCTTCAATATTATTATTATTATTGTCGCTATTAATTATAATCTATATATATATATATATCTATATATACACATCACAAAAAAAAAAGAAGAAAAAGAGAGAGAGAAAGCATAATACATCACTACTCAAGTCACTCGTATATTTGGGCACATTGAGCACCGTTTGTTTACTACACTCATCAGCACTTCTAAAAACAAATAACGTTGCGTGTTAAAATGACGAAAACATCCGAAAAAAAAAAACGGTACGATAAATATAGTCTAACAATAATAAAAAAAAAAAAAAAAAAAAGATACTAATGTATAGATGTAATAGGTAGATCGTTTCTCTCCGACTCTTACGCATGTTTTACCTTTCAACAGACGAAGTTTTACAGACGAATTCGCCCCGCATTGACGATTTGAACAGATGTTGCGTTAAAATCGAGTGATTGAGTTATTTCGCAGAAATGATGAGTATGCAGCGCGCGTATATTACAACGCAACGCGATTTCGGCGCATCACGTTTAATTAAACGATCTCTCCAAAAAAAAAAAAAATTAAATAAATAAATAAATAAAAAAAAAACAAGTCTGGCGATTTCGTCTCTTTGTGTGCTTCGAGTTTTTTTCCAAGAAAAGTAACGAAAATTAAAAAAACAGATTAAAATATTCTTATATACAACTCTCTTAAGAAATTTAAAAAAAAAAAAAGAAAAATTGAAATATAATGAAAAACGCTTCTTAAGACGTGTATAAAAAAAAACCTATTATTCTAACGTTTAAACAGAGTGTAGAATTTTTAAAATATTAATACTTGTTTAAAAGAAACGGAAGAGGGAAAAGATAAGAATAATAATTATTGACAAAAAGAAAAACTCGACGACGGAATGAAAGGAAAAAGGAAAAATTGAAAAAATTGTCTGTGATTATCAGTCATAATAATCTTTAGGTCAACATATTTTTTAGAGAATATTTTTTAGGAAATTACAAAATTTAATGATATATCCCTATTATTGATATGATATTGGATCAAACATGCTACGCATAATAATATTAAAAGTGAAATTGAAAAAAAAAAAAAAAAAATGATAAACTGTAAAAGTTGCAAACTGTTTAAAAATAGAATTACAGATAGTTGAGATTCGATGGCTGTTGTAAAATATTCAGTGTTTGGACAAATAATTATATTAAAAACTATTTATAACTAATATATCGAAGTACGGTAATATTATTATATCGCATATTACAGTAGCGTTTTTATCCCTCCTTGTGTTTGCATATTTATGACGGACATATGGGTTATAGAGAGAGAAAGAGAGAGAGAGAAAAAGGAAGAAAACGAGAATTTTGATAAAGATTCAATCGTGTGTGTAAAATTGATTAATTGAAACGAATGAAAAAAAAAAAACGAAGTTTTGCGGAAACGAATCGGGGGGGACGACGACGGAAGGAATAAGAGGGCATTTGCCACACGTTTTTTGCGTGTAAATTGTCGTTATTGATCCATCTATTTATCGTAGAGGACTTATGAAGTTTAATCGTAATATCTACATTAATCAGAAAAGGTACGCGTACCGCATAGAGAACACATAGCCGCTTTCATCACAGACACTCACATACAAACACTCACACACAAATATATGCCCATGTTTTGTAATTAAATGTTTTGTTAGTATATTATACGAGAAATTAACAAAATAAAAACACAAGTGAAAACACATGAGAGAAATGTGTTATTGATTATTTTTTAAGTCACTTTATTCTTTTTTGTGCGCGTGTGTATGTGCGTGTGTATGAAAACGTATTAAATAATCATAAAACTTTCTTGTATAATCATAAAACTTTTTGTATAAAACTTTTTTGTATAAGATGTAAATTTCCAAATTATATTTTTTATCATGTCACAATTTTGTTACATTTAAAACAAAATTGGAAACATTTTTGTTTTTTTTTTTTTGTATTGTATAAAAAGAAATTTAGACAATTATGCAATTCTTGCGAGAGATTGTTGTTTTTTTTTTAGTTTATTTTAAATACTTTGGAAGAGAAAAAACCTAGTTTCTGTACGCAATAAAAAAAACAGATAAAACCGCTACGCCATTGTCTCACTTATGGGAATATACAAAATTACGAGTCGCTTTCAAGGAGAGCACCTCTAAGAGCATGTGTGCGAAACGCACATTGTTTATTCTCTCGATATTTCACCGTGATTGCAACACACGTCAAAATTGCGTCTCAAAACACCGCACGCAGCTACATAAAATCTCGCGAGTTCGTTATATCTCGTTAATTGTAAATATCGAGGCGATTATATATATATATATATATATATACACATATATATATGTATATATAAGTTGCGAGACACAAAGCGGCCAATCTTATCTCGCTTTGTCTGTTCCCACGGGCGTCAGCGAGCGTACGCGACGAGCGGCAGTGTCCGACGTGCATTTCGATCCGACGATGCAACCCGTCGTTAAGTCGCGCGTTATGGGTCACGCTTCTTCCACGTGTGAGAATTTTTCGCGCACGCCCGTGTACGTACCATACACACAATGCATTTGTGATAATATCTGACGTACGTAATTTTGTATATCTTTTTTATCTCAGTTAAATTTCTTTATTAACGTGTGTGAGAATCGAGTGTGACTTTTCGCGTTTGCATATAATCGTTCGAGCTATGCTAATAAATCTAAAAAAAAAAAAAAAANAAAAAAAAAAGAAACAAACAAAATCGATGTACGATTCGATATATGAATCGAACGTGTCGTAAAAATGTCTACGTATAAGATAAGAGTGTTAACGCACCGCGCGACACACACATCACTGATGCATTCCGTGAAATACTTGCGTGCGTACGCACGTATTGCGGCTGAGTCATGCGCGTTCCACGCGCGCGGGCAACCACAACGCGAGCCTATACCTAACAACACAGCCAGCGCGGTGCGTCTCCTTTTTCCACACATTTGAGAATTTTACGCGTAAGTCCCGCGCGCGCGCGCGTGTAACGCGTTAGTACACAAGTTTAGTACGCGGCACATACGTACATTGCGTAGCAACAAATCGAATCCGCGAAAGGAGGAGAGAAGATTCCTCCCACTGCGCGCCGTTTATTTTTCAACAGCTGATGATACATCGGTCGGCTACCGACCGCTGCTGGTGAGAGAAACGGCGCGTATAAACGGATAAGAACTTTCTTTTCCCTGTCGCAGCGCGATTCTGAGCCGGTCGGTGTACACATACGTACGTGCGCGCTCGTTACGCGGGGGGGGGGGGGTTGGGTCATGCGCAAACCAGCGCAAACCACGCGCATCGGAGAGCACACGCATTTACGATCATCGCAATGCAAACAAGCGCATCTCTCCGAGAAGCACACACGTCATCACCACGCATTTACGCGTGAAATTTACATTCCATCAGGTTTGAACACGAGACGCGTTTGCACGAGCATAATTACCCATTATCACCCCTTTCCCGTAAATAAACAAGATATATCTCCGAGAAGAATTGACCAAGCGCGTGTGATAATTTTTATTTTTTTAAGCAAACAGCTGCTCTAATTTCGAAATGTCAATTACGCGCGCGCCGCTCGCTCCCCAATCTTGATCTTCGATATACATTTTTTCAGATTTTTTTTTTATATTCGAACGATAAATCTATACAGTTCGCGTCCACGCAAACCGGCCGTTCTATTTATAAATCGCAGATCAACGAAATCGCTATATTTCTATCTTTTTGTTGCATTTTCGATCTTTTCTCTCTCTTCCGTCTTTTTTCATCTTTTTCTGACGCTCGTACGAGGAATTGAGTCAAATTTGTAGAAACAGAGAAGTAACCGTGCCGTACACAATGTTAAACACGCGTCCGTACACGTCAAAGGTCTCTCTCTCTCTCTCTATCTCCGTCTTTTTTTCTTTCTTTCATTTTTCCTCCTTGCGAGCGACACGATCGCCCGTTTCTTACGTCACGATTTTTCCCTTCGCGCTCGCTCGCGCACGCAATCGAATCTCGAATCTCGTTCTCGAAAGCGCGATCGCGCACTTTGCGATTGCGAGCGAACGACAGGCGCGCGCGCGCGTGCGTTCGTTTCCGCGGAACAGTGAATAACCTCTCGTTATTTTGTTCGTCCCCGTCGTTCTCACGTACACACACATATCCGTGCATACACACCGAGAGCACTCGGAGAACCCCGGGCTGCCATCTTCTCCCTCCTGCCCATCCTTGTGTTGCGTCTTGCCGCGCGTTTTCTCTTACGATTTCAAGAAAACCCATACGACTCTCGCCGCGCTCCTTCATCATTCTCTCTCTCTCTCTCTCTCTTTCTCTCTCCGCTCGACGCACCTTCAACTCCATCGCGTGTTCTTTTCGCTAACGAAAGTACGCGTGTCCTCTCGCCCCTCTCTTTCAGAGCCTTTCCTTCGACGGGCTCCCCTCTCTGCTATCCTTTTGTTTCTCTCCTCCTTCTCCGTCTCTCTCTCTCGCTCCCACCACCCAATGTATTCATACCCTCAGGAACGTGATTGCACAGATGCTGCTGATTCCAAAGAAATTTTTTTCCGCAGCGCCGATTTCGGATTTCGTTGCGCTGAAAAATAATATAATATAATCCTAGCACCGCACGTGTCGCACATGATGCAATAACGAGAGAGATTTATATCGCGGTGGATTTACGCACTCATAAATTGAAAATGTTTATCTGTGCTTTTTGCTCATTAAAAATCTGCGGATGGTCTTTTTATTGTTGCAAAAAAAAAAAAAGTAAACATTTAAGTAAGCGAATGACATCAATCGCGATAAGAAATAATTTAATATACGATAGCACACGAGAGAGAGAGATCACGTACCGCACAGCTGCAGACTGCATATATTGTCCATCTGTTCTATATCTCCGTGTACGAAGCTGTTACGTGATTTTCGGCGAACGAATGAAAACATGCATTCGTAAAGAAGCAGCGCCCACATATTCCGACGTAAACTTATATATACGTCACTGTTCCGTGGGCAGCGAGCGACGAGGTGTTAGTCACCTCAAGGACGTTTGTTGTAATTAGGATAGGTCGGTCGGGCCGCGTCGGTGCAACGAAGAAAGAACACTTCGGCGCGGAGTGGAAGAGTGGTAACCGCGACGAGAAGGAGAAAAGAGCGAGGGTCGCGAACGCGCGCGAGAAAGAGAGCGAGCGGGGCGAGGGGGAGAAAGACTGAAAGAGAGATGGTCGTGCACTTCAAGGTACATAGTTACATACATATGTGCAGAAACGCATATCGTGCAAGACCCGCGTGGAAAGGAGAGAGAGAGGAAGACATCGAATGACCACCCCAACGGGGAGGGGGGGGGAAGCACGAGCGGAGGAAAGGAGCTTGCGCACGCGCAGACGGAGAAAGAGACAGGTTTGTTTTGATATAGAGGAAAGAAACGCGGGCGCGCGCGCGCGAAAGAGAGAGACAACGAACGCGCGCGCGTAAACGCAACGAGCGACGAGGACAGCGAATGAGTGTGGAATGAGAGAGAAGCAAAGCGAGCGCGGCGCAGAACAGAGACGGTTGCGCGAGAGACTGAACGGAGCGAATGAAAAAGAGAGAGAGAGAGAGAGGAAGGAGAGACCTGAAACGCGACGAACAAACGCAGCGGCGGGGTGGGGAGAGAAGCGGTACCGAGCGCGGCGAGAAGCGGCGACGAAACGGGGAGAGAGCTGCGCCGGTGCCATAAGCATCTGTAAATGGCGCCTAGCCGCGAGCGTCGGCACGTCGCGGAACTCCTCTCCCGTTCTCGCGATATTACTCGCGATATAGTCGTGTGAGAGAGCGGAGTTTCTCGCGCGCAATCCGCGCGGGATTAAACGGGCGCGAGATTAAACGTAAAATTTGGTTCCGGTGGCACAAAATACTGGTGGCATATTAGGTGTGTCGTGCGCGAGCGCAAGTGCGTAACACATATCACCTTCCTCCTGTCCGTTCCTCTCTCTCTGCCGCTCGCTCCTCTCTCTTCTCCCTGCCCCACCTCCCTATTTTATTCACTACTTCGGCCCGTCCATCGTCATTCGCGCGCGCGCCCCCCCCCCCGTCCCGCCCCGCGCAACGTGTCTTGCGCGCGTTTGCTGGTGTTTCAACCGCGACCAGGCAATCGTGGCTCTCTTCTTGGTGTGTGCGCGTCAATGCTCAGTGGCGCCCTTCGTCGAATTCGCGTGCAGGCAACATGGAGGAAGGTGCGATGGTGCTACGATAGTGGTTTCCAAGCGAGTAGAGTGCTACGCTACGACAGCAGCGCCGTCACGCTGCCTAAAACGACGAGTGTATCGGCTTCTATCGTCTGCTGTTACACCTCCACCGCCTCCACCTCCTCGACCGCCGCGTTTCCTCTTACCTTCTCCTCCACCTTCTCCTTTTCCTTCTCCTTCTTTTGCTCTCCGATTGTTTCTTCTTTCTTCTCTTCCTTCTCCTTCCTTCCTTCTTTCCTTCCTTAGCAGGTACGACGACGACGACGACGACAACGACGACGACGACGACGACGACGACGACGACGACGACGACGGTGGCAGCAACGACGGCAACTCGACGCGCCGGTCGTTCTTTCGTCTTTGTTCGGATCGGCGATCTCGTTGCTACGAAGCCTACAGGTAAAAAATGTTGTTTCAGGAACTTGAGAATTTCTGAAACAAGAGCACAATTGCATTCTCTTTTTTTCTTCTCTCCCTTTTATCACAGGACGTCTCCGTATCTCCGATCGCAATACGGTTGCTGAAACGATCGGAGATCGATTTTATTCAACATTGCGTGAGACGCGATTTTTATCTTTTTTTTTTTTTATGAATCGCGTTACGTTGAGCGAAAGAGCAATTGTTTTCGAGATTTTTACATGTAATTTGTTTGTTGCTCTCCGCGAAAAGAGAATTCAATGTAATCGTAAAAAAAAGTCAATCTGAAATTATGTCTGATCCTCCGTTAATTATCGCTACGACGATTCCATTTCGTGAAACCCAACACTTTTCTGAGAAGAGGAGGAAACTGTGTTGTAATCTAAACAGGACCTTATCTCTCTCTGGTACGAAAAAAAAAAAAAAAAAAAAAACTGTTTGTCGTATCCTGTTTGACTGGCGAGCAGCTTTCAAAAAATAGGTCATTGTGGTTCCTAGACTGTTTGAAGTTTAACAATGACACAAATAAATACGCGCCGTGCCTACCTTGAAAGTAACAGAAACTCTTGTACGATTAGGACGACAAAGAGTACTCACACACATAAGAGACATATATATATATATTGTCAATATACTGTTACGTATGTCACTAGAAGTATCAGACCCCAAACAACCCAAATGATAAAACGAACTTACCAGAATAAATCGTATTTCGACACACACACACACACACGCACGCACACATTAACGAAAATTACAGACAAACAAAATTATTTGTTATCTAAAAAGAAATGTGTATATTTGATTTTCCTTCGTACATTTAATTCACACGTAGTTAACTCTGCGTCTTTTTATAACAACTTAAATTCTCCTTTTACAAAACATTTATATATTTGCACACAGCTGTGAGAAAAAAATTCTCGGTATCTAATAAGTTTAAAAAATTAAAATTACATTTTTTCTCTCACTTTTGCATTGATCTCTCGCGTTTGGGAGATTATTTTTTCCCTCCCCCTCCCTCCGAAAGAAATAACACACTCTCTCTCTCTCTCTCTCTCACGCACACACTTGTGTTACTAATTTCATCACAAGTAAGTGGCGAAGTAAGATCGCGATAGATATACAGAGGAACACAAATCGTTCGGGAGATTTTCGTCGGAGTCAAGCAAGAGTTCATCGCGAGAGCTTCGCGTTTTCTCTCGCGCGAGTTCATCTCTCTCGGGGAGTCGTACGACGATAATACACGTCCGCGCGAATCGATACGCCACTTTGGCTAGTTACGCTGGCTCGTTCTCTTTAACGTGCATCGATAAGAGAGCCCGGGAGATGTGTCGCTTAATATTATTATATACAGTGTGTGCGATATCGCGACGGTGTGCAGTGGAACGTGCGAGACCGTCTTGCGCGTTGTATTTTTTCGAGGATCCTCGGGCTCTTCCATCCTGTCCTCCCCCCTCCCCCCCCCCGTCGCACATGGACTAGAATTTGCCTAATGTACGAACACAGCGCGACAAAATTATTCCCTCCCCTCCCCCTCGTTATATTTTGTACGGACGTGTTTTCTCTCGTTCCGAGACATTAATTAACTTTAATATGCTCGCCACGTTATTACACTATTTTACCAGTTGTACTTGCGTTTGTGTTGTGCGTGGTATCACAAATTCTGAAAATGAATGTCACATGTGTTCCCGCGGCCGTAATTAAAAAAACGCAGCTTTCTAAAAAAAAAAAAACGGAATCCGCCAGATCGCGGTCGTTAGGGAGAATGCGCGAGTTTCTTTGTTGAGGAGAGAGATGAAGCGACAAATCATCATCCGTTCGTGGTTGTCGCGCCGATCGAAACGCTTGTTAAGTTCTTTATCTCGGTTACACTCGGTTGAAAATCGACCAATTAAAAAATCGTCGTCGATCTCCGAGAAAAACGACGAACATGTGCGCTCCTCGTGTTCCGGATTGTGGATAAAATCGAAAGGGAAAGGGAAGCGTCTTACGTCGATCGTGTTGCACGCGGCGTATATATATATATATATATAGTACATAGTATACATAGTGTATACTCTCTCGAGTAGGTAAAACTCGGCTGATTCCTTTCGTTGAATTAAGAAATCGTTCGGAATATAAACTCGTGCAATACTGACGCAAGTAATGTTTTTTTTTTTTTCTCTTTTCGTTGAGGCGCATTGGCGCTCGGTTCGATTGTGTCATATACGACCGGAACAAAGAGGAGGAGAGGGTAAAAGTAAGAAAAAAAAAAAAAAACAATTAAAAGCGGAAAAAACAAGTAATCTCCTTTGTAGTAGAGTAGTTTGAAGGCGTTGGTGAAAATGCAATTAGGCTCCGCCAGCGTTACGCACGGCTGACGTAAAACCACACGCGGTGCGTACGAGTGCGTGCTTGCGTTGCGTGCTTGCTTGCTCGCTCGCTTGCTTGCTCGCTTGCTTGCTTGCTTGTTCGCTCGCTTGCAATACGAATAAAATTCGAAATGTCGGAGCTCGGGCAAAGAGTATACGGAATCTACTTTGAAAATAGACGTCGGTCACGGAGGTAGACGACCGTCGGAATCGTTTTAATCAACCGTCGACATAAATACTCGCGGATCGTTATCCGTCTGCGGTCTCGTTTCGCGGTTCGCCTCATATCGCTGCGCGTATGCGCCGCAATGCGAGCACCTTAACGTATTAAGTCGTTCGCTAATTGCGCGTAAACGCTGTGGATTGGGTTACTTCTTTGAGGCTTTTCCGTAAATAGCTCGGGGGGGGGGGGGCTGAAAGCTAGCCTCAGAAAAGTTTATATCTCTTTTTTTGTTTTCGTCAATCGCTCGGACAATACGCGAAATATACGCGATTTGTCGTTGTGTCATTTTTCGAATTAACTTTCGTAATTGCAATAATAAAATTTGCGCGCGATTTCTGAACGTAATCTCAGAGAGTGGGGAAGTAAAGAATTTATTTTCCCCTCCTTTGTAGCGTTTAAATAATTTGTATTGATAACTTTGATTTTCTCAACCGCTTTTACGCGTTCAGAACGGGATACTTGATCATATTAGGAGATGTACAAAGATCGATTTTTCACCTCTATCTCATCGAGAAAATTCTGCGCCGGGAAAAGTGTAAAAAAACCGTGGCCCGCGTCTATTTGTGAGAGAGTGTGTGACCGTAAAACGTGCTCGCGCACGCGTGCGCGACCCGTAGAAACCTGTTTCTCCGTGACAAGTTATTTGAATCGCGGGCGATCCTCGTCGCAGGTTTAATTTCTGCATCGAGCGTGCTGGCGCATGCGTCACGACACAGCTCCTCTGCTATTCTCACCGAATAATTTACAGCACGTGAGCTCCACGGGATCGAACGCGTTTATGAGAGTCCGACCCAGGCATTGCGGATGAATCAGAGAGGGAGAGAGAGAGAGAGAAAGAGAGAATAACGCTCGGGCGAGTACGTCAAGCAGGAAAGTTAAAGCTCTAACTCTTTAACACTAAACGTCACGATCATCTCTTCGTGCCAATGAGCACGTACGTCTCGTGTGTGTGTGTGTGTGTGTGTAGGTATATATATTACACATACATATAAGTTTCGTACAAAGATTCGCGGCAGAATAAATGGTCGCTGACATTTTGCAAGAAAAATGATCTCATTAGTGCTAATTTCAATGTATTTTTTTTTTTTTTTTTTTTCAATAACGCTTGAAACGAGTTGAGTGCAAAAATAGCTTCGCTGACACATGTCTTCTTCTTTTGTACATTTTACTTACGTGTTTTTACATTTGTACCGCACTATTTCACAATATTTAACAAAAATTAAAGATGAAAAAAAAATTAGAAATGATAATATAACGTTGTTGGAGCGCGCGTATTACGCGCGAAACCGCTTTTATATATATGTGTATGTATATGCGGCGTTTCGTAAACTATACGCGAATCGCGTAAGCGCATGGGATCTTGATTCATCGGTGGAACAAAAGAACTTTCGCTGTGCACGGGTCACCGATGCAACACGCGCGCGAGCGATGAACTAGATGGGCGCGCGCAATCACCGCCGCGCGCGCGGTAAAATCGTCGGCGACGTTGACGCACCGCGAAAGAGAGAGGCGCCGATATCTTTCGGTATCTCTCCGCGAAATCGAAGCTTCCCCCGAAACAAGACATTATACTTGTCAGTTGCCCCCCGGTATTGTCTCGAATACTCCCCGCGAGACAATAGTCTTCCAGGCGGTATTATATACAAGTAGTTCCCCGATCCGAGACAATCAATGTGTCACTCTCCGCGTTTTGTGCGGAGATATAATAAAAGCAGTGTACGAACATTCTATCTAAATACTCTTGAAAGTGAATCACGTACGTCAAGAGGTTGGTGAAGAAATTTGTATTACATATGTTTTTATAAAATAACGTGAGGAAAACAGAAATATTTTTGATAAAAAAAAAACAAGTTTTCACAAATAGCTAGTAACTTTTCTCGCGGTCGAAACAAAAATATCACTTCTACAAATAACAAACAAAACATTAGCAAAAAGTTATTTCCGTTAAAATCAAGTGCCAAAGAGAGAGAGAGAAAGAAAGAGAGAGAGAGAGAGATTCACATAGATATAAATTTTACTTTAGACGCATCTGTGCTTTTTGAAAAGCTTCACTATCATGCTCACTCTGTATAAAGAGAAAAACGTGCCATCGAGAACATACAACGTGTACATTGACATGTAATCTTCCGCGAAAGCCGATATGTTTTTCATGTTCATATTCTTAATCGACTCCCGGAGCGCGTCGTTTCAGTAGAAAGAGAAACAAGTATATATATTGTCAAGTAATGCGCACTCGCTCGCGTGCTCCGTTCTGTATTCGTGGATCAATTCGTAGTGCCCACACCTTCGCTCGGAATAAAGCGGGTGGGCTTCCTCCTTCTTCTCCTCCTCCTCCTCCTCTTCTTCTCCCACCCCTCTTCTCTCTCTCTCTTTCTTTCTCGCTCTGTCTCCCTTCTTCTTCTCTCCATCTCTACTTGGGGAGGGGGGGGAGTGCTGGGGGTCCTTCTTATTCGACGACTCGTCCGATCCTGGTGAAATTTGTTGCTAACCGGCGGAGCGGCGACGCTTCACAAAGGCTACGAGGAAGCGCGTCGAGACGCTCGCGAACACGCAACCGCCGCAGCTTGATGCGCGCATACACACACACACACACACACACGTATGTGCACGACACAAATACGCGGATCTATATACGCGGACGTGTGCGTGACGAGTACACGGCAGGTACTGTGTAATCGCAAGATTGCGACCGAGCATTCTTTTAATAGACGACGGAATAGGCTTATAGACGTGCGCTAGACGTCATCCACGGTCAATGCTTGGCACATGCCGTACGTACATACATACATACATACATAGATACGCGGCTCGCCGCGAACGTTGAATGAAATATTTTCAGAGACGTATATGTCCGCTCTCTGGGGCTGTACGTACGCGGTATACGCGCGAATATCACCCACTTTTACACACGATGACGATCGCAGCGGGATTGTCATAGCGACTTTTACGTCTTCGCCGTGTGTGACACAAGCTCGATTGATAAATTTATACCGGTCTTTCATGTCCCGGTATTTAATGAAATGAATTCTGCGTGATATATACGTTTTCCAAGTTTTATTACGTAGAAGTCGAACTTCTCGAATGTGTCACCTTGATTGTTAGAAGAACAAGATAACAATTCGATATTTTAGAGAGAGATTTTATCCCTTAATAATTTTGAGCTTTTTTCTCGCTTGTTTTCTTTTTTTCTCTGATTTATAAAAGTGGTTTTTTTTTTCGGTAGAAAATGAATAAAAATTGCAGAGGTTCTTTTGCAAGGCTGTATGATGTCAATTGTAATCAGATGAATAGCGATAACAAACTACAATTATCTCTCTCTCTCTCTCTCTCTCTCTCTCTCTCTACGTACACATGAAGATTCTGGATGGCAATCACTAATTTTTCTCAGATAGCAGTTGTATCTTCCTCCCCGCCACTACGTTGTAAGTCGAGCCTCGTTATGTCTACGGCACGGAGAGTCCCCCGTGCCATCCTCCTCGTGACGCTCATGAGTCTCTGATCGTTTTTTTTTTTTTTTCGTGTTGCTCTGATAGCTATTTCGCTTTCGTTTCTGCGGCGAAGAGATCGCGTTGTCACGCTCGCTCCTGACGACTTTTTTTTCTCTCTTCCTGTCTCGTTCACTGCGAGCGGCAGATAAGATTTTATGACCTATTCGGAAAACGTAAACCACGATAAAAGCTCGATATACGAAGAGATTGTATAGTAGGAGGGGACGAGAAATGGACTTATATCGAGTGCTCTCTTACACCAGCGGCGATTTCAAGTTTACGCTTGCGCAGGACATGTGCGCATATGCACAGCTGTTGCCATACGCGAGCTGATAACTCTAACCTCTTGAAAGACGCATTGTAATGCGTGGAAGGAGAAACAAACTAGATATATAAACCGGGGAGATTGTTTTTTTTTTCAGCTAATACCTATAGTTTGTATTTATGACATTTAATGCAATTAGGATGACAGTTACTACTGAAACAGTCCATAGAAGGGTTTTGTTACAACAAAGGTTGTGTGATTACGTTTGTGTAAATTTGTTGATAAAATTTTATATTACACACACACACACACACGAGTAAAATTTAATATTTTACATAATATCGCAATCTTCGAACTTTATTCGCGCTTGTGATCGCGTTCGTGCTAAGACTTTTTCAACGTGTGTTTGCGAGCCATTTCGCAACGTTCTTCAATGTAAACACTTTTATATGAATTAAATTTGCATGATAACATCCTTATCAATGGATGAGGTGTGCAGTTAAAGAGAAATAAAAATTCCGTAGTAGGTAGTCATAATTTGCTGTATACCTGTCTCTCGTTATGACTCACACGTTCTCGTTGCTATTTGTGAAAAAACCATGATCGAACGTTAGCAATGCACTTACGTTTAAAATGACGTGTCGGTCAAATGAGAGTTCGAAAGCGTAATACGGTATTGCACAATCATGTGGATTTTCACTTCAGCGGTGTAGTTGAGCCTTGGAGATCGCTAAAATTTTAAATCAAAAAAAAAAAAAAAAAAAATCAAATTCTCCGTACAACGTCATATGAGACAAGTTTTGTCGCACTCAACATGTGTCAAATAACATATTGACGGCGCATCGAAACGGTATTCAAGTCAATTTTTATTTTGCAGTTATAAATTGGTTTCGTGATATGTCCGTCAAGCAGTTGCGAGAAAAAGTAACGCGTGTAATTATGACAGCGACAATATATCATCTCATTCTGCAACGTTTTTATGTCAAATAAAAAACAATTACCTGAACTTATTATTAAACTGATTATTAAACTTGTTATTAAACCAATGTATTATAACTGCTGTTTTATTACCTATTATTAAAATGAGGTTTGATCAAAGTGTTATATGAAATCTAAGTGAGCGCGATCTAAGACGTCGCTATTGACTTTTTTCTTGTAGATATATTTATATACAATTTTTTATGACATTTACACGCGATAGAAAGAAGAAAAACAAATTGTGAAAATAAATCATTTTATAACATTTGTTAAGCGAAGATACAAGTTTGTATTCACTTAGGTTGGGTTTTTGTTTTTTTTTACCGTAACCTGAAGAGCGCAAAAGTAGTTTTTTATCTCAAATGTTCTATACTCTCTCGTCGTAACACAGGACACGCTTCGATCACGCGAATCAATTGAGGTGTGTTGCCGTATGTATCTCAATGGGTGATTAAACACGTGACATTACATTGCGCTGTGTCGGGCGCACGTTTGGAAAAATCCTTTCGTTAAAAAACTACGAAGGCACGTGCAACTACGTAGTCGCATAGTTCTTGCGCAACACAAAAATCTATTGTGTTATTAAATCATCATGCTACTGTATTATTGAAACGATTCTTAGTAAGAATGGTATTAATATTCCGTGGTTGACAATATTTATTTATAAACTGCAAATTTAATTTGATTTATTCCTTTGAATCTATTATTCCGCTCTCTGTAATGAAAAATACACAATAAGTTCCCAGGATAAAGAAGTTAAAAAAAAAAAACAATTTGAAGAGCACGCTATATATAATTCGTGTGCTTGTTTCGCACAAAAGTATTACAAAAAATATTTTGTAATAGTTTCATCATTGTTTTTTTTCAAATTACGTTAATTTTCTTTATTACAAAAAATTGAATCCGTTGATACGGAACATAACGTCCGTTGCTTGTAATGTATGTAATACAGAGTATAACAGAGGTGAAAGATCCAAAAAAACGTCAGATTTCTGACCTGAGATTTGGCCGAAAAGAAAAACGACACAATTCCGTACGCGATAAAGATCGGTGTGTTTGCCGACAGCCTTTGAAGGCACCGTTTACATTTTGAATATTTTCTTTTGACACTTGACTTTCAATTGTATTGTATTTCTTACAAATATGTGAAAAAACAATCGTTCACGGATGTATAATGTATCGTTTTTGATAAAAAATTTAAATTTCGCGAGCTTCGGTACTTTTCGAAATCACAAACAATATATATTGTCGAGAAAACTTATATCACAACACAATATTAATAAGCACATAATACGAGCGGCAGCCGTGCGCGTGAACGGAAGATATTGCGAGTGACGCAGCAAAGTGTACGCGTGTACAGCCGAGAGTTTCGATTGATTCTGTGTGTCAGTTATAATAATAGCGTGGTGTAGGGTGGTGCTGTCTGGATTCTTGCGCGACTAAAACTTCGTGTTGGACCTAGTCTTCTTCCCCACTTGCAAATCGAACGATTCAATAGCTAGAAAATTACAAACCGATTTCTGAGCTTTCGAAAGCTCTGCGGATTAACAAATCTCTTTGAGCTCGTGTATCCAGGAATGTATAATTTTTTTTTTTTTTTTTTTTTTTTTTTTTTTTTTTTTGAAGCGAAGAGAGAGGACGAGCTAAGTTCCCAACCAAGTTGCGATTGATTGTGGTATGTTAAGGCAGTACGGATCGACTTCAATCGTCGTTGCACGTCCCAGCCAACGTCACCGACCATTCAGAGAATTTATCTTTTGTCGGGATGTACTTTCAGTTCTTCCTTTTTTTTTCTCAGAACACATATTGCAGCTTGAAAAGTTCTCGTATTAATTTATAAACCTTGAGATACGTTCATTAACGATGAAACGATCGATTTCGAAAGAAGAGTAGTTTAATATATTCCAGAGAAGACACTGCGCGCGATATTGTGTTATTCTTGCGACAAAAGAAGTTGGTATTTTATTACGCAACACACGATATGCGAGGTATTTTATCATGGGGAATTTTTCTCAAAGCTCTTGGGGAACCCAAGCAGATATATACTATATACACGGGCGCTCGATATGATACCCGAATCGGTCGCTCGCGTTTTCGTTTTCGCGATATCGTGATAAGCGTTGTGCATAATCGCGCTCTTACGTGGTGTTGCGCGTTCTTCGTCGCGTCGTCGAGATAAGTTAACGTAGTTTCCGCGCGTGAGGTTCGCCATAAACACCACTTGAAAAAGACAGCGATCGTAAACACACACCGGCCCGTCTGTGTCGAACCGTCAAGTCTCTTATCTCTCGCGCTCGTTTTTCCGCGTTCATGTCATCGAAATGCGCGAACATGTCAGTCAAAAGTTACCGATTTACGCTAACCCTCCCCAACCGTCGTGCGCATTAACATATCGAATAATTCTTTCATGAGTTTTAAATGAAGCGATATACGCAGTACGTGTGAATCTTTGATTTTTAGCTCGGTCATTCTCGTCGAATAGCGAGATAATAAGAAGAAAAAAAGAAAAAAAAACTCTTTACACGATTCTAAACTCAATATCCGCGTGCGTGTTTTTCACACCTAACGAGGAAAGAAAGTTAATGTCATTAACGAGATAAAATCGTTAATCATCGATGAGTTCTTCTCGCACGTATATAATCGACGAGTTTCTTAACAGTCCGCTGATACGCGTTGGTGTGGCCGGGATCCTTTTGCACTCCGGGGCAGAACTGGTTATTTGCGGGACTTAAAAAGCGATCGATACGCGCGCACGTGCAACAAGCATTGAAAGTATAGAGAGAAAAAAGGAAGGAAAAGAACACCAACCCGTCATGGACGCTAGTAATCGTCCTACGCACGCACGTACGCACGCACGCACGCACGCACGCACGCACGTACGCACTAAAGCGGGGCGACGTTATATAATTTCATCATTGGCCGGTTTCGCTTGCTCCGTATAATCCTCGGTAAGTCGATTGCGGCTGTTGCGCGCGTGAGAATCCATCCGAAAAAGATGGATTTCATGCCGACTCGTCGTTACATTGATTTGATTCGAAAAACGAAACGACGAGACGATCGCGGCCGTTTTATTACACATATTTATTGCTCTAAATAACGCAGGAGCGTATTATATTATTATTATTTTCCGATATGTTAAGTATATTAATTACGTGTTAAGAGCACAATTTTATGAAACTTTTTTATAACATGAACTAACGACGCGGTGACATTTAAGCACCTTCATTACGCCCGATCGTGTGAGATTCCTCGAAGCCGTTTAAACTTGCGACCTGAAACGTTTTCCCCAGTGTTTCTGGATTGTTAATTTTCTAATTGTAGATTCCCGGCTTTCCAGAGAGAGACTATCCGCGCCAATAACGACACATGTGACACACGTTGACTTTTGCAATATTATTTTCAAGTCTGAATTAAACACACACGTATTAAATTAATAATAAAAGTTTTTTGTAGAATTGTGCAAAAATGATAAAAAAAAAAAAAAAAAAAAAAATTAATTTTCTCTCTCTTCTCAAATTCAGATCGCAAATTTGTTTGCGCAGAAAGATAGATGGGTAACGCGTTATTACTTCGATAAAATATGTATGCGTTCATATAATTTTAAACGCAAAATCAATATTTTAATATAAATTTATGTTTTTATATGAATCTTATATAAATAAATATATATTGATTGCGCGTGAAAAAAAAATTCATTTATGCGCGTGTAATTTCAAACACTGTTGAAAATTGAAATTTCAAATTATCCGAGATCATGCATAAATTATTGTTATAAAAATTGATATATATATTTTTGAACACGTGATTTCTCAAGAGATAAAAATGCTTCTTCATAAAGTGACCATCAATCAAACACGTTATTCGTTTACATTGCAGTGCTCTCTTTTTGGAAGTATATTTATCACAAAAAGTTGTGCTCGTTAAGTACGAGGAAGATTACCTCGATAAGAGAGAGTTAAAGGGTCATGCTATCTATGGACGACTCGCACACTTCCGGAAAGTGAAAAAACGATTTGCATCTTCTTCTCTTTCGCTCTCTCTCTCTCTCTCTCTCTTTCTTTCTAGTCTTGTCTCTTCTTATCTATCTTGTCGTAACGTGGTATGTTCAGGTGCATCTTTGCAAAGATATAAAAAGGGGCTCGTCAGTCATATCGGCGGTCGCGCGCGCGCGCCAAACATGCGAGTGCGAATTATACGAGGACTAGTTACAGGGGGAGAATGAATGCTTGGCAGTGTGCACGTGACTCGAGAGACCAGCCAAAAGGCCGAGGCTCATGCGTATATGTAAAACCGTCCTCTCTCAACTGTTTTAAAATTAAAAACCAAATAATTGGAGCCAGCTTCTCACACACAGGCTCATTCAACAACATCCGAGTACTGTGACAAAATAACGCGGTGTGTCAAAAATTACTTAAATGTTCGTCAGACTTTATTTTATCTAACAACTCTTTTCGTTGATTCAATTTTTAAGAGATAAAATGCATTATCTCGTTCTTACTGCAAACTTTTAGCACTTTTAATTTGTTTTGTTATTTATCGAACACGTCGGGAACTACTACTTTTTAAAATAAAAAACAGTCGCGACATTTTCGACGAAAACTCGAGGCGCATCGCGAAGGTTATATACTCCGATCGGTCGCAAGTTTTTTGAACATCGCAAAAGAAGAATCGCGCTGCTGATAAAAAAAAAAGTTGGCACGATGCATAATCGTAGTTCTGTGTGTTTACCAATTACTTCAGTATCTGTTTGTGTTACGATATCGTCGCTGTGTAGAATAATACCGATACGTGCGATAATTCTTGGACCGTTGTCGAAAATTCCGAGAAACCTTGCGCCTGGCGATTTCGTACATTCTGTTGTGTATGCGTAACACACACACACGCGTACACAAGTTACATACACACACAGCTCACGCATACGTCTACACACACACACACGCGCGCAACACTTGCTCTGTGCCTTTTCTTTCTCTGTTTCTTTCTTCTTTTCATATTTTTTTTTTCTGTCCACACACGACGCAGAACTGCAATGCGTTAACCAAACACACTTTAGTCAGATAAAGAAGTAGAAGTTGTAGTTTATACTAAGAAAAAAAAAAGAAAAAGTTCGTATCGGCAATTCACTACGAATTCTTCTCTCGATCGGTTGCAAAAAAAAAATAGAAATATAATAATGTAAAATAGTGTTATATATAATACTCAAGTTAAACTTTAATTCTTTCTTGGATGCATTCTCTCTCTCTCTCTTTCTCTCCGATTAGAAGACATTGAAAATCGTCAATAAAAAATTTTTTCTCGACGTATTCTTCGTGCAGCATTAATTGCTCTCGTGCATTCATTGTTGGAATCTATTATAGAGCTTTCTATCTGTAGTCGCGTGTAACAGCCCGCCCCTGCTTGGCTATGCAGATAGCGATCGTGTGTACACTTGCAAGTGTACGTGATGCGCACAAGTCGTCCCGAGCGTTTACGCACAACGTACGAGAGGCTACTGTTACGCCAGATGTCTACTTTGTCTCTGCAGTTCTTCTCTCTCTCTCTCTCTCTCTCTCTCTCTCTTTTCGTTAATCTTAATACGCTGTTTGCAAAACTCGACAAAGAATTCGAAGCCAGATTTTGCTGTTAAAAAAAGAGCTCAGAGTTTTTGTACTCGCGAAGTTTTTCAAAAAAAAAGATTAAAAATTCAGTATTTTTAAAATAACAATACGCCACTGTAAAAAATTGCTGCTGTTTCGTACAATTTTCAAAACTGGAAAAGTAGTATATTTTATTCCGAAGATTATCTTATCTATGAATAATAAAAAACAACAATAGTAAAATGTAGACTAATAATAAAAATACAAGACAAACAAACAATCGAATGTAATACCTGCGGTGAATTTATGACGTTGTAAAACAAGAAGAGATTACAACGAGATTTGTTCGGGATTGATTCTTATATGGTGAATAAAATAAAACAAGAAACGATAAAAAAAAAAAAAAAAAAAAAAAAAAAAAAAAAAAAAAAAAAAAAAAAAAAAAAAAAAAAAACGAATAGAATTCAGAGTATAAATTTTTCTTTTGTTGATTTGAAAAGAATCCAAGACTCCGAATAACATATGACTACGCGTAGTCACTGGTGTGATTCATAGTCCGTCGTGATCCAACTAGTGGTTAGTTGCCTATGCGAGGCTATCAGCTGTATGTAATCAGTTCACTAAGAGAGAAAGAGAAAGAAAGAGAGAGAGAGAGAAAGAGACAAGATTCATAATCGTCTAGCTAAAAATATATACGTAACGTAATACGAATCCGTAAGAGCTCTTGTCTATTTGTTACTATTATTCCGTGACAATTATTTAGTTGGAAATAAAAAGCTATATAGAGCAATAGTGAAGTGCGTCATGTTTTTGCAGAAAACTATTGTTTTTATTTGCATTCGCGTACGCGTCAGAGCCTGACAAATAAATAAAACGTTTTATGTGTCATTTATTTCTTCACTTTAATTTTTTCGATTGTGTTTTATGTTTGTGGACTAATCTGTTTTCACAAATGTTTATTTACACATTTTCCAAGTTTCTCCCTTTATTTATTTTTTTTTTTTTGTCTCTTTTTTGTGTATATTTTCTGTTACCTCGAAAGCGTGACAAATGTGTTTCTTCTCAAAATCGGTAAGGAATATAATCCGGATTAGGAGGACGATGGGAGAAAAAAAAACCGGGATAACCGGCAACGACGGGGCGACGGCGCGGACGGTGACGCCACTGGGCTGATGCTACTCTGTGGCGGCTGGCGTGTATCGTGTGTGCGTAGGTGTGCTGCTGCTCCGGGTTATAGAGGCTCTCGAACGGAGCGCTCACGAACGTTCAGCATCGATGGTCGCGCGCGCATTTGGCGAGTCGTCGCGCCACTACTCGACGTAAGACAGCGTGTAGCAACTCGGCACTCTGCGTACGGCGGCGGCCCGGAGCGCGCAGAGCACAAGTGCATCTCCTTTCGTGTGAATGTGCTGACGGAGGACGACTGTGATACGCGCGCGTGATACACGTAGCAACACGCGCGCGCGCGGGGGTACACTGTCAGTGAGAGAGCGATCGTGAGCCTCTCTTCTCCGCTGTGCTTGTGTGTGCATATACGTGTACTACACAACACACTTACGTACGCGAATGTGTATACGAGAGCGCGCTCTCACAGTAACGCGCGCGCGTGTGTGCGTGCGTGCGTGCGTGCGTGCGTTTCGGTTTGTCCGAAGAAGCAAAACTTGGTGCGCGCGTATACTTACACGACGTGATACATACAAGCGGTATTTGTAGGAAAAAGTAACGATCGGGAAAGGCGGAGAGAAAAGGAGGAAGAAAGCGTAGAAAAGACCTAAAAGAGGCACAGTAAATAAGTGTAGAATGTATGACGTACATCTTTATACATTGTGTATATATATATAATGTGTGTGTGTGTGTGTGTATGTATATATATATATATACGTGTGCATGCGCGCGCGTGGTTAGCTGCTGGGTTAGTACGACTCCGGCTCGTCGCAGGCGGTTCAGTTGAGCAATCGAGTCCGTACACACACACACACACACAAGCGAGCGTGACAGTGAAGAGAGAGATTCATCGATAGGAATTAGAAAGAGAGAGCGAAGGAAGGATGAAAGGAGAGAGAAATAGAGAGAGAGATAGGTAGATAGATCTACTATGAGGGAGAAACATTATGACACACAACGAAACGCGGCGACAGCAATGTCATATATATATAATCGGTGTCGCCGGGTTAATCCTCGCTCGTGCCCCCGAGTAGCGACGTCGTCGTCGTCGTCGTCCGTCGCCGTCCGTCGCCGTCGTCGCGTTGTCTCGGCCGCTCTCCCAGTCGGTAAAGACTACTATCGCGTAGCGACCGCACTTCGTGACGTGACGCGCGCGCTGGTGCACGCGAACGTACTGTGAGGAGGAACGGAGTATACTCGCGTTTCGCGCTGGAACACGACGGAACGCGCGCGACCCGAGGCCAAATAAGCCTCTCCGTTGAGTTGTTCGCCGTACGTGTGCACACACTTTGTTTTCTCTTCGTTCATTCGGCTCGTATGTGTCACACGCGCGACGTGAGTCACGAGTGCAAGAGTGAAACCAGATGAAGCTGTCGGGGGAGTATCAGTGAAGTGGTAACAGAGCTACGAAAACCGGAGCGGCAACGAACGTGTGTGCACACAGAGAGAGAGAGAAAGAGAGAGAGAGAGAGAGAGAGAGAGAGGGAGAGAGAGAGAGAGAGAGAGATCGAGCATGCGCGCGCGCGCATCCGTACGCGGCATTTACGCGAGTGCACGAATGAACTCGGCTATATACGACGACCCCGGAGTCTGTGTCTCGGTGTGGGTGCGCGCGTATGCCACACGGTGTATATATGTGCGCGTGCGTACACGTGCGTGCATGCCACCTCTTCTCGCTCCTCTCCGATCCTTCGGTGTCTCTCTTCGTGTCCCGGTGTGTATATGAGTGAATGTGTGTGTGTGTGTGTGTGTGTGTGCGCTTGCACGAGTGTGTCAGTGACTCCCGGTGGTGGCTCGCACTGGGTGGGAAGCAAGAGTGGAATAGTTAGTCGCATGTTACGAGCATCCACTACCTGCCCTGCCTAGGAGTCGTATTATACGACGCCTATATCGTCTCTTATCTATTTATACGACGACCATACACTCGTACCTTCCCTCCCTCGTGCTTCTCCTGCTTCCCTTTCCGTTCTTTTCTTTATCTCTCTTTCTCTCTCTCTCTCTCTCTCCTGTCTCTCGTTGGCATGCATTAATTCCTTCCCCACCAATCCTCCCTCTGGTATATATCGGTTCCTTTTCTTTTTCTCTCGCCCCCTTCATCTGCTACTTTTACCTCCCACCTCACTTTCACACATACACACATTCCACACACACACACAAAGCCTTTCTCCATAATTCTCTTTCTCGCTCCTGTGCCTTTCCCCTCCACGCGGGAGCACGTCTTTCTCTTCTCTTCTTCTTCTTCTTCTTCTTCCTCTTCTGTTCCTTCTTCTCTATGTTCTGTCTCTTCCACTTCTCTCTCCTCACCGTAACGACATCCGCGAACACACACAGGCTAGTCGAGACAAGTCCGGACTTGTGAGTCGGTGACTTTATCTTCTTCTCTCTCCGACTCCTTGCGCCTCCGCGCTTTCCACCTTTCCCTCGCCGCGTCGTATTCTCTCTTATACCCGCGTACACGCGAAATGCGCCGCCAAGAATTCTCCCTCACAATGGATTTATTGTGTTAGTGAGAGCGGCTCGAGCGTGCGTAAGAGAGTGCGCGCGCGCGCGTTTCCCCGGCGCGGTTTGCGAGAGAGCGAAAACGGATGGGACGAACGGACGAGCGAGCAAACGAGCGGACGGCTTGAAGGAACGTGTGGCGTGTGTGTGCGGGACCGAGAGAGCCGACCGCCGTCGCCGACGCCGCTGAGTCGAGTCAAGATGGAGCTGCTAGACGCGTCGAAACCGCACGAGTTCCAACAACCCGACAGTAGTAGTAGTACGTTTCTTCTCCTCGCTGGCGACCGTCGTTACCCAGCGGTTGTTGTTCGCGCCACGTTAAAAATTACCGCTTGCCAGAGAATATTTCGAGACTCGGACTGAGAAACAACGCGCGCGACAACGGACGGTTTTCCTAGTCGTAGGTAATTTCAGTAAAAAAAAAAAAAAAAAACAGCAACACAATATATATATCGTTTTGTTGCTGATTTGCTCTCTCTCGCTACCTGAGAACGGAATTCCCGGGGATATGTGTGGTGCCGTGACTTTGAAGCGCGCGTGTTATGCATTTTTTTTTTTCTGTGAAACGATCGTGATGCAATGTATATACATGTTTCGATAATCAACATTGTGGTGCGCGCACTCTCTCTCTCTCTCTTTTCCTCTTTCGCCTCTTCTTTCTTTTCGTTTATCTGTAAATTTTATCACTCGTGAGAAGTGCTCTCGCAACCGAGAGCAGGACTTTTGTTTTTTTTTGTTTCTTTTCTTTCGTTGCTCGGCTTCGTTGCTCGGATTTGTTTGCGTTTCTGTTCGTCGCGGACGCGTTAATTTTTCGGCGATGCGAAATTTTTCGCCGTAGTCGAAAACGACGTGTAGTTCTCTCTCTCTCTCTCTCTTTCTCTCTGTATACGTAGAGTATAACGATATCGTACGATATCGCGGCCGCGCTTGTGTGCATGTTGCAGCCGACTGTGTTGCCGCCACCAGTCCGTTTCCTTCTCGGCGCTTCTTTTCCTCATGTTTTCTCTCTCTTTCTTCACACATTCGTAACGAGATTAGATCGGGGCCAGTGCGTATCTTCCGATTCAGAGTTTTCTGCAAGAAGTGACATTCTTTTTCTAGCATTGAAACAATTTATTTCTTCTCTCTCGTTCGCTCTCTCTCTCTCTCGGTTCTTCCCGTGCGAATGTGTGCGATATAATGCCTTTGCGCGGTGCGATTGATCACGCTGCGGCGAAACTGTCGTCATCGTATCGTCTGAATGGAAAGTGCACTCTCGGCGCACGAGATACAATTGAGCGACGAAATGGTGGTGCTCCTCTCCGTTGCGCGCTGCACCAGCTGTGAGCGGATTTACCGGTCTGGAACTGTTGGTTCGCTTTACGTTCCTTGACGTTGCCCAGACGAGCGTAAGTCTCCTTCGCTAATACGTATCCATATCTCGCTTATCTCGTGGATGTGATAGATTATATATATTCAAAATTATATTTCATTAAATTATCAAAATGATGCATTTATATATAGTTAAAAAAAAATAACATAGTTCTTCAAACTTACTTCTTTTCCAAGAATTACAAAAAGTTTCGAGTACGCGCAAAAAAGAACTAATATGTCAAAAAGTATTCAGTGATCATTGATAAAATATTCGCCAACACACACACACACACGTATTACTCGATAATTTTTTTTTAATCATCAGAGGTGAAAGGATTTAAAAGGATTCCTTTGTTATACAGTGTAATAGGTATTAAAACATACTGTTCTACGGCTTCGCGTCTAGCGTGATTTTTACGCATGATCTCAGTTTAACCAATTCTAAGTATTTACGTATGTGTGTGTGTGTGTGTGTACTATATTTTTTATAGAGAGATACACACCTAACCGTGCGATTAGGATTAACTGACTTCTGACTGAGATAATAATCGATCGTCTTTGTTTCCCGATTGAACAAAAAAAATTTTATAATAATAAAACTTGGAGTTTACGAAAATATCTTCGAGATATTGTAATAATTGCGTTCCCGTTCGGCCATTTCGATAGCCGAATCCGCGGATATATTTTCGTCCGACGGCCGAACCGAAAGTTCAAAGTTGAATCACTCGCGCGATCGGCGATAAGATTATGACGCCGCGCACGTGTGCATATTTGCAGCTCTCTTCTCTTCCGTAACCTTCTCCCTGTTCTTATTCTTCTTCTTCTTCTTCTTCTTCTTTTCCTCCTTTTTTTTCTCTTTCTTCTTTTTTTTTATCCTTTCTCTCTCTGCCTGTTTCGCGCCGACCGGCGCGATCTCCGAATATTCATTGCTGAGTTCGTTGATCCGTCTGAATCCAGTGCCGTCAAACACGGTTTTAATACTCAGACAACACGAGATTAGTTACCACGCACTCATATATACAATGTAAAAATACGTCCATATGTGACGCTAAAAAAAAAAGTTACAAGTTATACAGATAATGTGGAAGATATCAGAATAGAGACTTCGATTGACGCAAAACATTGTCAAATTCTTTGATCAAATAGAAATTGCAATATTCTTACATGTAGAGAATGGTGTTTTCACAGGCGGAATTACCTGACATCCGTGTGTGACAATGCAATGATAAAAAAAATTAACTTACGCAAAACTAGAAAACTTAAAAAATAATTATAAAATTCTGATTTTTCGTCGGACTTCTTGGAAGTAGATAAGTGTTTAAAATTGAGTGTATAAAACGAAAATTAACACGTTTTTTTACAAACAAATGGAGAATAAGTTGTTAACTCATTTTTCAAGTGGATTGAATCATGCGTTCGACGATTATTTCCAAGCGCGAGTCAGCGCGACACCGCTCGGCCTCGCGTTTTATTTCATTATCGCGCGCGCGGTGCGGTCTGCGCCGGCATTTGAAATATATGTCTCTTTTTTCTTCGCACGACAACGTGTATGTACTTTGATACATTGTTTAAGTTTTGAAGCTACAATAATATATATATATATATATATATATATAT